>NC_000086.7:6406556-6626556 GCF_000001635.26 Mus musculus | reverse complement strand
ATCCCCTCCCTTAGCTTCAATTTCCTCATCTGAAAGGTGGACGGGGGTAGTTATAAGTCTTTCTTAGGTCTGTTTTGGGAGAGTAGATCAATGTCCCAATAAGCCCATCCTAAATTAAAATTACTTATAACTACACCTGACCTTCCAAACCTCACAACTTAGCAGTACAACTCACTGGCGAATGTCAGCAGTTTCTTTGATGATTACAGGGCTGCCTGCCACTACTGCTTCCCAGCACCACATAAAGGTTACCATACAGCCTCTTGCTAGCTTAGGAAAAGTGCAACACTTCCCGACCTTAAAGTGTCCTTTCTACTGTGTTCATGTTGTATCTGTACATTGTAAACCCTAAGAAAGAGTACATCACATGGAAAGAATGATCTGTCCCTGAAAATACGTTAAGTCATGCTCGGCACATAGGAAACAGGTGAAGAAATAGCAGCTGTGATGGAAATGATGCCACTCCTTGGAAGAAACATCTAGAATTGATTTTTGGCAGCTAGAAGCTGAGGCTGTGTGCAACTGAATGTATTCCCTTGTATTTTATAATTTGTTATAAATAAATCTTGGGACTGAGTGATAGATGCCTAGTAATAGTGATTTCTTTCTTAGTAGCCTGGGTCAAGACAATAAAAGGTCATAATGGAGGAAAGTCCATAGCCTAGAACTGCTACTTCTGGCCCACATTATCCTAGAAGAGAAAAGGGAAAATAAAGCTCCAGCCACCTAGGAGAACAAGAGCTTTCTGAGAGAGGTTGCAGGAGGACGACGACTAGGAGGAGGAGGTTATGGCAGCTGCAGCAGCCTAGATTTAGAGGCAGACAGATCTGGATTTGAGTCTTTCCTGCGTAACACTGAATCAATTAGTCCCTTATTTTGCTCAACTTCAGCTACCTCATTTGTCAAATGGAGATATTAATGGCCAACAGGGATGTTGGGAAGAATAACTTAAATCATGTACATTAAACGCCAGGCAGTGTCTGGCACACAGAAAATGCTTAATTGAAAGCTTATTTGATTATCTATTTTGTCTTTTGAAATATTAGTTCAGTGCCTACTATCTGCCAGGTAACCTTTCAATCTCTCAGCTGGGATACATAACAACTGCCGCACAGTTAGTTTCTGCAACGTATTTTCCAGTCGCAGTAAGGCAGCTTAAGAAGCAGCCACATGTGGTCTGCTAAGGGCTTCTCACAGAGCCCAGGAGCTGGGATTTATAAATGCTTTCCTTATGGCACCTCAGAGAACTGCTCAATCAGCTCCAGATAACCAAGTAACAAGATTAGCCTGTCCATAAAAGTCACATAAACAAGGTACTTCTAATAGCAACTCCTCCCAGGCAAGATCCTGCTATAAAAAGATTTAAAGAAAGCAATTAGGGGACACCTGTCTGCTCATCCGCAGTGGAGCTCTGAAAGAGGCCAGGCAGAGCTAAGAGCCCAAGCACCGAGCAATGGCGACCATGGTGTTTCTGTTTAGGAGCAAAAAGGACAGACACACAGCATGCTATTTTGATCAGCATTCACGTAGGAGTCAGCGTCAGTCCACAGTCCTGTTTTGATCTTGCAGCTCACCCTGCCAACTATTGCCTACTGTCTGGCAAAGCAAATGCAAAGCAGGGGAAAAGGAGGGTGGAAAAGACCAAGAATGCCCTTAGCTGTTATAAGGACTTATCACTGTGTAAGTGCAACATCTTTCTTCTGGGGTTGGGGGAAGAATTCAGAGGCCCAGGCTACTTTGCTAGAGCACACAGGAGCCAGGGCTCAGGGAAGGCTTAGGACAGGCAAAGAATGGTTTATGCTTTCATGATCAAGGGCCAGATATTGTGCTATACAGCTTAAAGATACACTGAGAAGCAATACCATATTTTCTTAATGATAGGGATAAAAACCTTAAGTTCCACTTCCTGAGAACCTACTGTGTACCAACCATCTATTCATGCCCTTTACATGCAATATCTTAATAGTCAGAATCAGGTAGAGGTAGTGCATTATCATGAATTTTTTTCAAATAAGAAGACTAAGGATCAGTGACAGACAGCTGGTGAGTGGTAGAGGAGAAATTCAATTCATGTTGCTGGCTGCCTTGTCTGCGACCCAATATCTTTCCCATACACTTACTTTGGGGTCACAGTAGCTTCTTGTTCAGTTGTCCTCCATAGTCCATGAGTGCCATAATAGCAAGGATGTTGAGCTTTCTCAGGCTGGGGTACAGTGCAGCCCCTTACTGGAGGCACAAAATTGCTAGGATGCAGAGCAAAGGCCTCTTGCTCTTGGAGGCTCTGTGAACCCTGCCTTGAGGCTTCCTGGTGGCCCATCTTCAGGGACTGTGGCTGTTCCTCTGTATTAGGGGCACATGAGCCAGTGAGTTCTGAACTAAAATACTGGGGTGGTAGGTCCTCCTCTTTCTCTCCTTCCTCCTCTTGCTCCTTCTCTTCTTCCTCTTCACATCGCTGTTGTTGTTGTTGTTGTTGTTGTTGCTGCTGCTGCTGCTGCAGCTGTGCTGCACGAAAGAGCCTATATTTTTCCCAGTTGGGAGGAGGAGGGCGAGGAGGAGGAAAGACCTTCTTTCGGGCCCCAAGTGTATCTGGCTGAGTCTCACTGCCTTTACTAAATGATTCTCTCTGATGTTTTCCCCAGGCCTGGGTGTTTTGAGGCTCTAAACTGATGTGACTCTCAGAGAAGGCTCGGCTCCGCAGTGGGCGGGGCATGGAGGCAACAGAGTTCTCATCCTCATAAACCGAAGATTCCTCTGGCTTGTTTGAGGCACGTTTGAAGTCTCCAAGGATGTCAAGAGAAGAGACTGCTCGGTAGTTTGACAAGTCCAGTGCTGGATTCTCAATGCAAGGTCGGAAGGGAGTAGACAATGAAAAGCCGGCCTTAGAATGAGCCATTTCCCTGCAAAACAGCAGATAAGCATTGACCAAGACAAGTGTGTGATAGACAGGGCCCATATTTTAGATGACATAATTTCAGAAATGTTAAAATGCACAAAATTCTAACATGTATAGTAGAAATAAGAATATAAAAATGATGACAACAAACTTTGTGTGTGTGTATAAACTAAGTACTAAACACTAGAGCAGTACTTCTCAACCTCCCTAACGCTCAACCTTCCTAATACAGCTCCTTACATTGGGATAACCCACCCAACCATAAAATTATTTCCATTGCTAGTCCTTAACTGTACTTTTCCTACTGTCATGTATTGTAATATCAATGTCTGATATGCAGGAGATCTGATCTGCAACCCCCAAGGGGTCATGACTCACAGGTTGAGAAGCGTGCACTAGCATATGCTCAATGCTCTCCACGGTCCAATTTATTTTCTCCTTACAATAAACCTAGGAGAGGTAGTTCTTACAGTTTGGATTTCATCATTTGAGAAACCAAGACACAGTCAGGATAAGTAATTTGTCCAGGGTTATAAAGGTTACGTGGTAGAGCTACGATTTGAACTTGAATTATTTAGCTACAAAGTCTAAATAGACACATGGTACCTCAATCTGTTTAAAGCACCCAGACTGGATGTGCAATATCTAGGGCTTATAATCCTGGTTTTCTATTTCATTTGTTGATTTTCTCTAATTTTTTTTAAATGAAACATTTCTAGTATTTAGAAATAGTGATTTCCATGAATATCTATATTCCCATTTACTACCAAGATTCCATACATTTTAATACTTTATTATTTAAAGTTCATGACTTCTTTCTTTTATGTCACTCCTTACCTCCACTGCTCTACTGCCAATGTGACGCAAGGTATATTATAAATGAACTACATATAGCTTCCCTGTGCTTACATGTGGAATAAAAATATGAAATAAACTATTCACAAGTATCTGCCACTTTTGGTTAAAAAAAAGAAAAAAAAAACAAAAAAAAAACCAAAAACCAAAAAACAAACAAAAAAAAAAACCAAAACCAAAACAAACAAACAAAAAAAAACCTTTTGAAATGTCAAAAAGATTCATTGAATTCTAGGCTTTCCTGAAAACTAACTCTCAAAAGTGAGCAGTGTAATCTATTAAGGAGTATTCTGTTACAGAAAATTTGAAGATGGGACAAAGAAGGATTAATAACATAAGCAAAGCTCATATGAACTTGGAGACTGAAGATGCAAGGCCAGGGCCTGCACAGGTCTGCACCAGGTCCTCTGTGTATATATCATGGCTTTCAGTTTAGTGTTTCTATGGAAGTCCCAAGCATGTAAACAAGTGAGTCTTGTGCCTTTTCTTGGGCTATTTTCCTTCAGTTGGTTTGTCGTCGTAAGAGTTTTTGTTTTATCTTATTATATTTTTGTTATTTTTTTTAAAAATAAATGAATGGAAGGATGGATGAATGGATGGATGGATGGATGGATGGATGGATGGATGGATGGATGAATGAAGACCAAGCCACTATGGTAAAGGTTAACAACTGAACTGTCACTTATGCTTGCTGGGAGAAGGAAAATCAGTTTTCTCCAATAAAGTGACATGGGGTAGATCAACCACTCCACGACAGGTTTCACGTTCAGGAATAGTTGAACAGTGTGTAATAGATTCCACAGGTTTTTGTGTATATCTGTATTTGGGTCCAGTTTGGATTGGGAGAGTAGTTAGTTTTATTTTGTTTTCTTGGTTTGGTGGGGTTTTGTTGTTGTATTGGGTTTTTGCTTGCTTTTTTTTAAAGGAACTTAACAGTTAGGTGGATAAGGAATGAGAGAGGATCTGGAAGGACTTGGGGAAGGGGAAGAATATGATCAAAATATATTTAAATTTAAAAATTGTTTTAAATTACATACATACAGACACATATGCACATGTACATATATATCTCATGAAACAGCTACAAGTAAAAGTATATTATTGATTAACAGAACAAAACAGTGAATTTAGAGATAAGATAGACTAGCCAGGCATGGTAGCACATGCCTTTAATCCCAATATTTAGGAGACAGGTGGATCTCTGAGTTCATGGCTAGCCTGGTTTGCATAGTGAATTCTAAGATAGTCAGTGCTATATAATAGAGAGACCCTCTCTCAAAAAAAAAAAAAAAAAGAAAGAAGGTACACTATAAAACCACCCTATAAAAACCTTCTAAAACAGGAGATAAAGATTATTCAGTAAATCTTTTGAGACAACTTTTAATCAGTGCTATATATGTGCATATATACTTAATATTCTATTTACATTTATATAAATAAGAAAATTTGAAATTTCAAGTATGATCGCTTATAAGAAGAAATAATATTTATAAGTTATAAGAGAAAAATCTCATTTATAAAATATCAAACTTCTACATGGTAAGACTTATCAAAATTAAATGGCATCTCTTCAGCTGATTTTAGAGAGTTAAGCCCTTTAAATTTATGATCTGATTTCCTATGGTAGCCTGTGAGCAATCAACATCATGCTGAGTCCTACTGCCAGGAAATTCTAAGGGTTCAATTAGACCAGCAGACAGACTATGCATTCAACAGTTGTAATGATGGCTGGGAGGGACTATTTCTTTTTTTTTTTTTTAAAGGAACAGTATACTTAATGCTAACCAAGTTCAGATAAAATGGAAACAAAACCTTATTGCCCTCATCACTAGTTCCCATGTGGATTAGAAATCCCTACCCACTTATCTCCACTACCTTCATCTGGGTCTTGGCCTACGTCTTTACCCTCACAAACTGTCCAGCCTCACAACTCCCTTAAGAAAGAAAATAAAAAGTAGTGGGTGGACAGCCAAAAGATGACAAATCTATATCAGGCAGAGAGGCCCCTCCTGATGACCTTCTCGATTATTCTTAATTACCCTGATTCTACTTTGCATTCATTTTTCCTTGAAAAGAACATCATAATGCTAGCAACTGGAATACATGATAAGGATCTAATTACACTAAATCTTTCCCTTTCTTCTTCTTGTTTGGGTGTGAGTGTGCTCTCTCTCTCTCTGTCTCTCTGTCTCTCTCTCTCTCACACACACACACAGAAATGTATGTATGCATCCCCATACTGTATGTATGTGTGTGTATATGCACGTGTGCCTGTGTGTGTGCGTGCATGTCCGTGCATGTGTGTGTTTGAGATAGAGTCACGTTACATAGTCCAGGCTGGTTTAGAACTTTAAATCCTCATTTGTTAGCCATGTAAAAACTATCATTACAAGCTTATCTTTTCATACCCAGAAGCCCTGAATCTTTATATACCAAAAAAGCACCACACATCATAAGCAAACTACAGGTAACATAAAGACCAACAAATAAAGTCAGAAACAAAATTAAGAATGTTCCAACTGACCACAGACCATAATAGTTAAAACTAAAATAAGAGAAAACTCTAACAAAAACTACACTTGCTTTTTAAGACTCCTG
Organism: Mus musculus; assembly: GCF_000001635.26. NCBI lineage: Eukaryota > Metazoa > Chordata > Mammalia > Rodentia > Muridae > Mus > Mus musculus. The sequence continues at coordinate 6,620,210 of NC_000086.7, read as the reverse complement.
TTAATTTTTCACCAGTCTTATCTAAGAATATATATACACAAAACAAGTATTAGTGAAGAGAATCCCGGAGGATGTTAAAAATACATCATAAACATGCATGTTCATTTTAGAAATTAAAATCTTGCTCAGGGGCCGGAGAGATGGCTTAGTGGTTAAGAGCACTTGCTGCTCTTCCAGAGGTCAAGTTCAATTCCCGGTAACCACATGGTGGCTCACAACCATCTGTAATGGGATATGGTGTGCATGAAGGCAGTGTACTCATATATATGAATCTTTTTTAAAAAATCTCATTTAGTGTTAAAAAATCTATTCATATAGTTGACAATGCTAATAAATCAAAAGATAAATGTTACAAAACAACTTCTCTAATCCTTCAAGATATTTGATTGGAATCCTCAGACCTTTGTAGACTTAAAAAGCTACTAGCAGGAAAATTTAGCTAGTCCTATGAAAGCACCATTTGTTATATCCAGGCCCTCACACATGTTAGGCTAACGGTTTATCAAAGAGCTTTACCCTTAGCCCTGAAGCAAAACAGTGGAGACATTCCTATAAAAACTGGGAACAAGTGAAACTGCCCACTTTCCCAATTAGTACTTAATAATATTCAAAAAATGCTTTATATGTGATTTGACATGATGAACACATTAACAGTGGAAGATATTATATACAGATGACATTATTTATCTGAAAACTCATGATAAGTGAAAATGTAATACCAAGAGTAAGAAAATTCAATAAGGTGTCTGGGTATAAGATGAATATATAGAAATCAACTTTTTTATGCATACACCAATTAGAAAATATAATGGAAGATATGATCATACTTGGCACAACAATTAAAAAGATAAAATATCTAGAAATAAACCTAAGCAGGAAATATCGTGGACCTATCTGTAAAAACCTAGAAAACTTTATTAAAGGACATAAAACTACATGTGCATGAACGAAAAGACATGCAGTTTCCTAGCAAGGATGACTCAACACTGTAAAGACATCAGATCTACCCAAATTAATAAATAAGCTTAATATGGGTCCAATACATTTGCCAGCAGATGTGATTTTTGGAACATTATTCCAAATATTATATGGGAAAATAAAATTGTGGTGATTACCATGAAGAGTAGCAAAGAGTCCTAGGGGAGGAGGAGCCTTCCCATTTATAACTATGCTCTAAAGTTACAGTAAATAAGGTAGTCTCACAATTAGAACGGTGGATTCTTGGTATAAATACACAATGCGGCCTAGAAGTAGCTGCACATACCTGTAATCCCAACACTTGGGGAGGAGGCTGAAGCAGGTGCCACAAGTCTAAGGCCAACCTGGCCTCCTTACTCTAAATAAGCAGTACAAATGACAAAACCCATAAAATGCTAAACTTGTAAATTCAAACCCATATGAAGTGAGTTTATGGTAAGCTAAGATAGGAAAGATGAGTCATTTGCATACAGTTTTGTTAGAACTAGATAGTTATTAGTGAGGGATAAAGTCAAATCTCTATGTCACTCAAATTAAGTTCAAACACACACACACATACAATTTCAAATGTAAAAAAGACATTGTTATAAATTCTAGAGGAAAATAGAAAATACAAGAAGAGCTTTAATCTTAAGATTAAATTCTAATGTAAGCCACTAAATACAGAAATAATCAAAGAAAGTTGATATAATTTATTTACAAAAAAATTTAAAAATTATGATGAGAAGAGTATCAGAAACAAAACCAAAATGTGATGGTGATATGCTGGGGAAATCTGTTCTCTATGCAACTAAGAGTCCAGTACCTTTCAGGGGATGGAGCAGAGACTGAAGGAACAGCCAACCAATAACCTGCCCAACTTGAGACCCCTAACATTATTAATCATACTCTGCTATGCTTGCAGACAGGAGCATGGCTGTACTCTGAGAGGCTCCACCCAGCAGATGACTCAGACAGATGCAGACACCAACAGCCAAATAGTGGCTGGAGCTTGAGGACTCTCATGCAGGAATAGGAGGAAGGATTGTGGGCCCCAAAGGGGACAGGAACTCCATAGGAAGATCAAGAGTCAACTAACCTGCACCTTTGGGGCTCTCAGAGTCTGAACCACCAATCAAAAACATACACAGGCTAGGCCTAGGCCTCCCTACATATATGTATCAGATGTGCAGCTTGGTCTTCATGTGAGTCGTGAACAACTGGAACGGGGGTTATCCAAAAAGCTGTTGCCTGCATGTGGGGATATGTTCTAGCTAGGCTGCCTCATCTGGCCTCAGTGGGAGAGGATGTACCTAGCCTTGTAGAGAATTGAAGTGTCAGGGTGGGGGGAAAGCCAGTGGGTCCCCCCGACTCACTCAGAGGAGAAGGGGAGGGGTGGTGGGGGAAGGATTGTGGGATTGGGTGACTGGGAGGGGGCAGTGAGTAGGATGTAAAGTGAAAGTAAAAAAAAATTAAAACATATATATATGCCTTTGATGTGTGCACCACACTAACCAATCCACAATAGAAACTAGCAAAACAACAGAGAAAGAAAAAGTGTATCATTCATAGAAAAATGAGGATGTCTTATCAACATAAGAGAAAGTGTTCAACTACATATAAACTTTTAAACTGTATATACAAATGATAATGAACCATTCTAAAATAAGAATTTGTAAGGGTGTAAGAAAACAGGTAATCGGCTCAACTCCCTTCCGGCCGGCCCACTGCAGCACCGTGGTCCCTGGCATGGGGGAGTCTGCGGACACCCACAAGGACCCACACAGGATCTGTCACAGGATCCTAAGACCTCTGGTGAGTGGAACACAACTTCTGCCAGGAGGCAGGTTCAAACACCAGATATCTGGGCACCATCCCTGCAAGAGGGGAGCTTGCCTGCAGAGAGTACTCTGACCAATGAAACTAAGGATAGAGCTAGTCTCCCAGGTCTGCTGATAGAGGCTAACATAATCACCTGAGGAACAAGCTCTAACCAGAGACAACTATAACAACTAGCTCCAGAGAATACAAGATGGCAAAAGGCAAACGTAAGAATCCTACTAACAGAAATCAAGACCACTCACCATCATCAGAATGCAGCACTCCCACGCCACCTAGTGCTGGGCACCCCAACACAACTGAAAAGCTAGACCCGGATTTAAAAGCATATCTCATGATGATGGTAGAGGACATCAAGAAGGACTTTAATAACTCACTTAAAGAAATACAGGAGAACACTGCTAAAGAGTTACAAGTCCTTATAGAAAAACAGGAAAACACATCCAAACAGGTGATGGAAATGAACAAAACCATACTAGATGTAAAAAGAGAAGTAGACACAATAAAGAAAACCCAAAGTGAGGCAACGCTGGGAATAGAAACCCTAGGAAAGAAATCTGGAACCATAGATGCGAGCATCAGCAACAGAATACAAGAGATGGAAGAGAGAATCTCAGGTGCAGAAGATTCCATAGAGAACATCCCCACAACAATCAAAGATAATACAAAACACAAAAAGATCCTAACTCAAAACATCCAGGAAATCCAGGACACAATGAGAAGACCAAACCTACAGATAATAGGAGTTGATGAGAATGAAGATTTTCAACTTAAAGGGCCGGCAAATGTCTTCAACAAAATTATAGAAGAAAACTTCCCAAACCTAAAGAATGACATGCCCATGAACATACAAGAAGCCTACAGAACTCCAAATAGACTGGACCAGAAAAGAAATTCCTCCCAACACATAATAATCAGAACAACAAATGCACTAAATAAAGATAGAACATTAAAAGCAGTAAGGGAGAAAGGTCAAGTAACATATAAAGGTAGACCTATCAGAATTACACCAGACTTTTCACCAGAGACTATGAAAGTCAGAAGAGCCTGGACAGATGTTATACAGACACTAAGAGAACAGAAATGCCAGCCCAGGCTACTATACCCGGCCAAACTCTCAATTACCATAGATGGAGAAACCAAAGTATTCCACGACAAAACCAAATTCACACACTATCTTTCCACGAATCCAGCCCTTCAAAGGATAATAACAGAAAAGAAGCAATACAAGGACGGAAATCACGCCCTAGAACAAGCAAGAAAGTAATCCCTCAACAAACCAAAAAGAAGACAGCCACAAGAACAGAATGCCAACTCTAACAACAAAAATAAAAGGAAGCAACAATTACTTTTCCTTAATATCTCTTAATATCAATGGACTCAATTCCCCAATAAAAAGACATAGACTAACAGACTGTACACAAACAGGACCCAACATTCTGCTGCTTACAGGAAACCCATCTCAGGGAAAAAGACAGACACTACCTCAGAGTGAAAGGCTGGAAAACAATTTTCCAAGCAAATGGTCTGAAGAAACAAGCTGGAGTAGCCATTCTAATATCAGATAAAATCGACTTCCAACCCAAAGTTATCAAAAAAGACAAGGAGGGACACTTCATACTCATCAAAGGTAAAATCCTCCAAGAGGAACTCTCAATTCTGAATATCTATGCTCCAAATGCAAGGGCAGCCACATTCATTAAAGACACTTTAGTAAAGCTCAAAGCACACATTGGATCTCACACAATAATAGTGGGAGACTTCAACACACCACTTTCATCAATGAACAGATCATGGAAACAGAAACTAAACAGGGACACAGTGAAACTAACAGAAGTTATGAAACAAGTGGATCTGACAGATATCTAAAGAACATTTTATCCTAAAACAAAAGGATATACCTTCTTCTCAGGACCTCACGGGACCTTCTCCAAAATTGACCATATAATTGGTCATAAAACAGGCCTTAACAGATACAAAAATATTGAAATTGTCCCATGTATCCTATCATACCACCATGGACTAAGGCTGATCTTCAATAACAACATAAATAATGGAAAGCCAACATTCATGTAGAAACTGAACAACACTCTTCTCAATGATGCCTTGGTCAAGGAAGGAATAAAAAAAGAAATTAAAGACTTTTTAGAGTTTAATGAAAATGAAGCCACAACATACCCAAACCTATGGGACACAATGAAAGCATTTCTAAGAGGGAAACTCATAGCTCTAAGTGCCTCCAAGAAGAAATGGGAGAGAGCACATACTAGCAGCTTGACAATACAACTAAAAGCTCTAGAAAAAAAGGAAGCAAATTCACAGAGAGGAGTAGACGGCAGGAAATAATCAAACTCAGGGGTGAAATCAACCAAGCGGAAACAAGAAGAACTATTCAAAGAATTAACCAAACGAGGAGTAGGTTCTTTGAGAAAATCAACAAAATAGATAAACCCTTAGCTAGACTCACTAGAGGGCACAGGGACAACATCCTAATTAACAAAATCAGAAATGAAAAGGGAGACATAACAACAGATCCTGAAGAAATCCAAAACACCATCAGATCCTTCTACAAAAGGCTATACTCAACAAAACTGGAAAACCTGGAAGAAATGGACAAATTTCTAGACAGATACCAGGTACCAAAGTTAAATCAGGATCAAGTTAATGATCTAAACAGTCCCATATCCCCTAAAGAAATAGAAGCAGTCATTAATAGTCTCCCAGCCAAAAAAACCCCAGGACCAGATGGGTTTAGTGCAGAGTTCTACTTGACCTTCAAAGAAGATCTAATCCCAGTTCTGCATAAACTATTCCACAAAATAGAAGTAGAGGGAAATCTACCCAACTCATTCTATGAAGCCACAATTACTCTGATACCTAAACCACAGAAAGATCCAACAAAGATAGAGAACTTCAGACGAATTTCCCGTATGAATATCGATGCAAAAATCCTCAATAAAATTCTCGCTAACCGAATCCAAGAACACATTAAAGCAATCATCCATCCTGACCAAGTAGGTTTTATTCCAGGGATGCAGGGATGGTTTAATATATGAAAATCCATCAATGTAATCCATTATATAAACAAACTCAAAGACAATACCACATGATCATCTTGTTAGATGCGGAAAAAGCATTCGACAAGATCCAACACCCATTCATGATAAAAGTCTTGGAAAGATCAGGAATTCAAGGCCCATACCTAAACATGATAAAAGCAATCTACAGCAAACCAGTAGCCAACATCAAAGTAAATGGAGAGAAGCTGGAAGCAATCCCACTAAAATCAGGGACTAGACAAGGCTGCCCACTTTCTCCCTACCTCTTCAACATAGTACTTGAAGTCCTAGCCAGAGCAATTCGACAACAAAAGGAGATCAAGGGGATACAAATTGGAAAAGATGAAGTCAAAATATCACTTTTTGCAGATGATATGATAGTATATATAAGTGACCCTAAAAATTCCACCAGAGAACTCCTAAACCTGATAAACAGCTTCGGTGAAGTAGCTGGATATAAAATTAACTCAAACAAGTCAATGGCCTTTCTCTACACAAAGAATAAACAGGCTGAGAAAGAAATTAGGGAAACAACACCCTTCTCAATAGTCACAAATAATATAAAATATCTCGGAGTGACTGTAACTAAGGAAGTGAAAGATCTGTATGATAAAAACTTCAAGTCTCTGAAGAAAGAAATTAAAGAAGATCTCAGAAGATGGAAAGATCTCCCATGCTCATGGATTGGCAGGATCAACATTGTAAAAACGGCTATCTTGCCAAAAGCAATCTACAGATTCAATGCAATCCCCATCAAAATTCCAACTCAATTCTTCAACGAATTAGAAAGAGCAATCTGAAAATTCATCTGGAATAACAAAAAACCTAGGATAGCAAAAGCTCTTCTCAAGGATAAAAGTACCTCTGGTGGAATCACCATGCCTGACCTAAAGCTTTACTCCAGAGCAATTGCTATAAAACTGCATGGTACTGGTATAGTGACAGACAAGTAGACCAATGGAATAGAATTAAAGAACCAGAAATGAACCCAAACACCTATGGTCACTTGATCTTCGACAAGGGAGCTAAAACCATCCAGTGGAAGAAAGACAGCATTTTCAACAAATGGTTCTGGCACAACTGGTTGTTATCATGTAGAAGAATGCGAATCGATCCATACTTATCTCCTTGTACTAAGGTCAAATCTAAGTGGATCAAGGAACTTCACATAAAATCAGAGACACTGAAACTTATAGAGGAGAAAGTGGGGAAAAGCGTCGAAGATATGGGCACAGGGAAAAAATTTCTGAATAGAACAGCAATGGCTTGTGCTGTAAGATCGAGTATTGACAAATGGGACCTCATGAAACTGCAAAGCTTCTGCAAGGCAAAAGACACTGTCAATAAGACAAAAAGACCACCAACAGATTGGGAAAGGATCTTTACCTATCTTAAATCAGATAGGGGACTAATATCCAATATATATAAAGAATTCAAGAGGGTGGACTCCAGAAAATCAAATAACCCCCTTAAAAGATGGGGCTCAGAACTGAACAAAGAATTCTCACCTGAGGAATACCAAAAGGCTGAGAAACACCTGAAAAAATGTTCAACATCCTTAATCATCAGAGAAATGCAAATCAAAACAACCCTGAGATTCCATCTCACACCAGTCAGAATGGCTAAGATCAATAATTCAGGTGACAGCAGATGCTGGCGAGGATGTGGAGAAAGAGGAACACTCCTCCATTGTTGGTGGGATTGCAAGCTTGTACAACCACTCTGGAAATCAGTCTGGTGGTTCCTCAGAAAATTGGACATAGTACTACCGGAGGATCCAGCAATACCTTTCCTGGGCATATATCCAGAAGATGTCCCAACCGGTAAGAAGGACACATGCTCCACTATGTTCATAGCAGCCTTATTTATAATATCCAGAAGCTGGAAAGAACCCAGATGCCTCTCAACAGAGGAATGGATACAAAAAATGTGGTACATTTACACAATGGAGTACTACTCAGCTATTAAAAAGAATGAATTTACGAAATTCCTAGGCAAATGGATGGACCTGGAGGGCATCATCCTGAGTGAGGTAACCCAATCACAAAAGAACTCAAATGAAATGTACTCACTGATAAGTGGATATTAGCCCAGAAACAGTATAGCGAGATATAAGGTACAAGATGCAAAACACATGAAACTGAAGAAGAACGAAGACCAAAGTGTGGAAACTTTGCTCCTTCTTAGAATTGGAAACAATCACCCATGGAAGGAGTTACAGAGACAAAGTTTGGAGCTGAGACAAAAGGATGGACCATCTAGAGACTGCCATATCCAGGGATCCATCCCATAATTAGCCTCCAAACGATGACACCATGGCATACACTAGCAAGCCTTTGTTGCAAGGACTGTGATATAGCTGTCCCTTGTGAGACTAGGCCGGGGCCTAGCAAACACAGAAGTGGTTGCTCACAGTCAACTATTGGATGGATCACAGGGCCCCCAATGGAGGAGCTAGAGAAAGTACCCAAGGAGCTAAAGGGATCTGCAACCCTATAGGTGGAACAACATTATGAACTAACCAGTACCCCAGAGCTCGTGTCTCTAGTTGCATATGTATCAAAAGATGGCCTAGTCGGCCATCAGTGGAAAGAGAGGCCCATTGGTCAGGCAAACTTTATATGCCCCAGTACAGGGGAACACCAGGGCCAAAAATTGGGAATGGGTGGGTAGGGGAGTGCGGGGGAGGGTGGGGGGGACTTTTGGGATAGCATTGGAAATGTAATTGAGGAAAATACGTAATAAAAAAAAAGAAAAAAAAGAACAAAATGTAGAACTCTCAGCTCCTCCAGCACCATGCCTGCCTGGATGCTGTCATGCTTCATGTCATGATGATAATGGAACCTTAGAACCAGTAAGCCAGTCCTAATTCAATTAAACCAAAAAAAAAAAAAAAAGAAAAGAAAAAAAAGAAACCAGGTAATCTCTCGGTGGAAGTGTAAAATGGTGTAATTTTACAAAGGTCATTTGTAAAGAAAGGAGACTCAAGAGTGCCTATCATTTGATCCAGCAATTCAATTTCTAAGGATTTTATATATTTATATGTTATAGGTACACATATATTCTATGTTTATCTTTCAACATGAACTCAATTGGATATGTACAAGGATATTCATTGTAGCTTCATGCATAATCAAAATAATGGAAATATTCTAAATGTCTTTCTATAGGAATTAAAATAAAATAGAAAGAGCTAAATATGGAATACTCTATAGCTGCTCAAAGTAATGCAATTGATCTGAGTACAACATACAAAAATCTATAGAACTATCACAAAAAAAGCAAGGTATAGAATCAAGTGCACAAAAACATGCCCTAATTTTTGGCATACTAAAAAATTCTAAATATTTGGTGAGGAACTTGTGGTGGTTTGACTGAAATTGGGCCCCACAGTCTCACAGGGAGTAGCACTATTAGGAGGCATGGCCTTGTTGGAGGAAGTATGCAATGGTGGAGGCACACTTTGAGGTCTCAGAAGTTAGAGCCCCTCCCTATGTGGCATTTACTTTGGCTGCCAGTGGATCAAGATGTAGAATTCTCAGTTCCTTCTCCAGCAACATGTCTACCTTCATGCTGCCATGCTTCCCTCCATGACAATAAAGGACTAAACTTTTAAAACTGTAAGCAAGCCCCAATTAAAAGTTTTCCTATAAGAGTTGCCTTGGTCATGGTGTCTGTTTACAGCAATAGAACGCAAAGACAAAGCTGTACTAATGAATCTAATGTAATATGTGTAAGTATATGATAATGTAATAAGTATTTGATATGTGTAGGTAAGTGTATGCTACACTTGAAGAAATTTTCTTTATGAATTCTGTTACTATGTGCAATCAATAGACATCTATAAAAAGTGGACATAGAAATTCAAAATATTTAGTAACATTCAAGGTTAACATAAAGCATAAAACTGATGTTATATACTTCCCTGCCTGGAGCTTAATGTATTCAGAAAACACACAGCCCATGCTGTGTTTTATAAGGCTTCCCTCTCACACTTCTATTCCTTGCCTATATATATTCTTCTCCCTTTCTATCTCATTCTTTTTCCTTCCTTTCTGTGACTTGTCAAATTCACATTTAATTATCACTTTCCTGAGGAAGTCTTTTTTGATTCTCCACTCAAGTATGGGGCCAAATGGACCATCTAAGAGCCCATCAAACTTCCTAATACAGTACTGCTCAGCTGCCTACCCCTTAATCATGACCATTCTGAAGGTGGCAGCCATGTCATGTTCACTACTATATTACCACAAGGATCCAACCTAGCGTCTAATGCACAGCAAGTACTCAGATTTTTCTTTATGACTATGGTAAAATAAAAATCACATCTATTGTACCCTAGCACCAAGGGCAAAGCCACTAAGCAAAAAGAACGATAAATACTAGGTAAATGAGAGAGTAGCTTCCAACTGCTTTAGAATCTAGCTGAGGTGTATGTATGTTGGTGGTAGAGGGTAGAGTAGTATTTAGCTTATGGCTGTGTTTGCATAGTAAGTATGCTAAATTCTTTAATTCTTTGAAGTGGCATAAGCTAATGTAAATTATTAATTTTATCAACCACATAATGTTCTCTAACTTTATTACTGGCTTATGTCTGCTATGGTACTATAGGATCACCACATTACTTCTAATGAGGTGGCTGAAGCCCCTGTGCTGTTATTAATACTCAAGTCTAGTGAAGGCCTTAGCTACACATCTCGAAAATATGATGCTTCCACAAGATGCTACTTCCTACTTGTCTGAGTTAGGGTTTCACTGCTGTGAACAGACACCATGACCATGGCAACTCTTATAAAGGAAAACATTTAATTGGGGCTGGTTTACAGTTTCAGAGGTTTAGTCCATTATCATGGCAGAGTACAGGCAGATATGTTATTGGAAAAGGAGCTGAGAGTTCTACATCTTGATCTGAAGGTTGCATGAAGAGACTGAGTCACGAAGCCTAGCTTGAGCTTCTGAGATCTCAAAGCTCATGCACTAGTGACACTCAGATGAAGCAGACCTCTACTCCAACAAGGCTATACCTCCTCATAGTGCCATATTCCTGATGGCTAAACATTCAAACACACGAATCTACGTGGGATATCCCTATTCAAACTGCCAAACTACTTGCTATGGTATGGATCTAGAATGAGCCTCAAAAGCTCACATCTTATAAGTTTGGTTATAACCTTAGTGCTATTAGGAGCTGGTGAAAATATTTAGAAGTGGTAACTAGTAGGAAGTCTTAGGTTGCTGGGCATGTCCCCTCAGAGGAAATTTCAGGCCTCTTCTCCTGTGAGGTTTTATACCCAAACATGAGGTGAACAGGCCTTCTGCACCATGTTCTTTATTCACAGGCCCAAAGCAATGGAGCCAGTGGGTCACTGGTAGAAATCTTCAAAACTGTGAGCTGAAATAAAACATTACCTATTTTCCAATACTTGGTATCTAATGCCTGAGGATTTGTGAGATATTAATAATCACTGGTTCTTTTGTGGGTCCCTTTTCCTTCATTTTGATGGAGAGGTCTGTTGTTTTCAGAAAAATTAAATCATCTTTCCACTGCAGGTGCACTTTAAAGCACTTGACTCTAAGCCCTTATCCATTTTACTTTTGTCTAGGTCACCTCATTTTCTCAAGTCCCAGGTGTTAGGTTCCATAGTATTTCATTTATGTTTACAATTCTTGATTCTATGAATCAAAATATAAGTAAACCTAAGAGATTTATGAGTAAACTATAGTGCTAGTTGATGTCAGAGGTACATGCTCCAAAACTTTCTGGGACATGGTCCAAAAGTTGGACACTACTAGCTTTGGACAGCAGTCCTTAATCAAGGTGACTCCTAATCAAAATTCCCCGGGGGAGATTGCTTACATGCAAATATATACAGCCTTGTCCCTAATTGGGATTTCAATCTCTACAGTGGATCCTAGGCACCTAAATTTTAAACAGCAACTCAAGGGATTCTAAGCATGTACTTCCTGAACTACATTATAGAAGCAAAAAGCCAGGGTGAAGCCTGTTAGGGTTGTGGTTGTTGTTTGGGGGTATAGTTGTTTGTTTCAATTAGGATGGATGTGAAATTAGTCATGCTGTCCCTACCCTTCATCATACACACCAAGTTGGTAATTCCTACATCCTGTGCTTCTATCTCTCCCCCTTCTCCATCTTGATTTCCAATCTAGACCTTATGCAATGCAGTGGTTTCACAAAACGTATATCACTTTCATCATTTTCTTCAATTATTAAAACTAGAAAGGCTAACTGGGTGGTGGTGCATATCTTTAATTCCAGCACTCAGGAGGGAGACACAGGTGGATCTTTTGTAAGTTCATGGCTAGCCTGGTATACAAAGCAAGACAAAGCAAGTCCAGGACAGCCAAGGTTCTGTTACACAGAGAAACCCTGTTTCAAAAAAGCAAAACAAATGAACAAACAGACAAAAAACCTGGAAAGTCAGGGACTATGTATGGTTTTCTTCACACTGATCATATAGAGCAATATTTGATGAGACCTCGTTGTAGGTACTCTGTCCCTTTTCTATAAGCATATCTGTTTCTTCCCCTCTGATGTAAGTGGTTCTTTAATGCTCAGGAAGGCTCTCTACACCTCAAACATTGGAAGACCAGTTCTTTTCATATTAGGGCTGATTTATACTGCAACAATTTCCAGTAAGTAGACTTTTTGAAGCATGCTGTCTCCAGATAAAGTTATGGTTCCATAAATTAGTACAGCCAGAGTGCCCTCCAAAGGCATGCTCTTTTCTTCCAACTGATTTTGATGTTGATTACCAGGGGGTTAAATGATACAAAGCTGACCGAAATAATTCGTTCATTTCTGACATAGACAATTGTTGTATACCTTGTCCTCTGATTCTTCAGACTGCTCTTAAACTCAAACTTGCTTTAAACAACTACTGGATTTTTTTTTTAAATCAGGCAACAAAATTGTCTTTGAGATGAAAGACAATAAAATATCCTGGAATAAACCTAACCAAGAAGATGAAAGAACTCTATCATGAAAATGTGAAACCTCTGAAGAAAGATAATGAGAACGACACTATGGAAAGACACCCCATGTTCATACATTGGTAGAACTAATATTGTGAAAATGACCATCCTACCAAAAACATTTTCCAGGTTCAGTGTAATACCAATCAAAACACCTACAATAATCTTCATAGGAATCGACTCACTAAAAATCATATGGAAACAGAAAAGACCCCAGATAACTTAATCAGTCATGAATAAAAAGAATAGTGGTGGAGGGATCGCTGTTCCATACTTTAAGGTATAATCATGAACTATAATAATAATAAAAATTATGGCGATGGCATGAAAGCATACATGGAGACTAATGGAATAAAATAGATGACCCAAACATGAGTATTTGGAGCTGATATTTGATAATGAGGAACCATCATACATTAAATACACTATTTTCAACAAATGGTGCTGGGAAAACAGAATGTTCTCATGCAGACAGATGAGATTAGATCACTATTAATCTAAAATTAGGTCCAAGTGGATCAAAGACCTCAATCTCAAACCCCAAATACTAAAACTGCTAGAAGAAAACACAGGTAGTACCCTATAAGCTATAGGTGTAGGAAAGGATTTTTCTGAACAAGACTCCATTAGCCAAAGAACGAAGGCCAACAGTTAACAAAGTGGGAGCCCATAAAACTAAAACACTTGTGTATGGCTAAGGAAACAACCAACCAAGTGAACTGGAGGCCAAAAGAATGAGAGAGAATCTTTGTCATCTACACATCCGACAGAGGATTAATACTATTGAGAATACATAAAGAACTCAAAAAACAAAGAGGCAAAACCAAACAAATGACCAACTCAAAAACTGGGCTGGAGACCCAAATGGAGAGTTCTTAAAAGAAGAAAAAAAATCGTTAAGAAATACCTCCAAATAAAATGCTCAGCATCCCTAGGAATTGAGAAAATACAAATAAAAACAACTTCGATATACCTTACTCAGTTAAGAATGACAAAGATAAACAAAACAACTAACAACAAATAGGGGGGAAAGAAGCACTCATTCACTGTTGGTGGGACTGCAAACTGGTTCAGCCACTATGAAAATCAGTGTGGAGAATTCTCAAAAAGCTAAAAATAAATCTACCATGGCCCAGCTTTATACCACTCCTTGGTATGTACTCAAAATATTAGATATTCTACTATACAGATTCTTGCTTAGCCAGGTTCATTGTTGCCTTATCCACAATAGCTAGGACATGGACTACCTCAATGTCCTTCAAGTAATGAGTAAATAATGAAGATAAGGTACATATACACTTTAGCATGCTATTCAGCTGTAAAGAAAAATAAAATTATGAAATTTGTAGGGGAAATGATGGGCCTAGAAAAGATTGTAACAAGTGAGGCAATGCAGAATCCCCCAAACACTGCATGTTGTCTCTCATTGGTATTTCCTAGCTCCACACCCTCAGATGTGAGTCTACAACATAGAATAACAATAGAAACCAGGAAGGGATAAACACAGTCAGGAGGGCTTTGGGAAAGGAATAGCTGGAATCAGAGGATATAAAGTCAGAAATAGAATAATGAGGGGAACTTCAAATACGAAGAAGAGACAGAGATCAAACTAGAAGGAGAAGGAGGGATGTGGAACATATAACACCAATTTTGCTTGAGAAAGGCTCAAGTAATCATATTGTTTTATATTTACCTAAAATTATTCAATTATCTTCTCTTTATATGTGACTCTCTCACTCTCTCTCTGTCTCTCTGTCTCTTTCTGTCTCTGTCTCTCTCTGTCTCTGTCTCTCTGTCTCTGTCTCTGTCTCTCTCTCTCTCTCTCTCTCTCTCTCTCTCTCTCTCTCTGTGTGTGTGTGTGTGTGTGTGTGTGTGTGTGTGTGTGTGTGTGCGTGTTTTAAAGGAAGTTAAGCCACTTGGATGACAGTGTTCCCAGTAAGAACCACAGACTAACAAAAACCATAATACCAGGCATTACAAACCCCCTTTGCCTGCCTTAGGTAGTCCAAGAAGCTCCCAAAATAACATAGATTATCTGTATAGCCCTTGGTTATCTCTCAGGGCTTAGGGGTGAGATACTATTAATGAAGACACACTATACTTAGGATACAAGACCTAGATGTTCGATCTGTATCTAACCTGAAAGTCTCTTTTCTCTGATCTAGATTTGTGGTTTCAGAAAATACTATGCAAACTTCCAAGGGAGTAAGGCAGATAAACAGTCCTACCCAGCTGCAGCATCTATGAACCACAACGAGTACTAGCATGGCAAGACATACACAACGGTACAAGAAATGGCACTCATACCTGTGGCAACAACAGCTGTCTAGTTGGACTTATAGTCGGTCCATTGCAGAGAACTCATGCCTGTTACTGGAAACCTAGTCAGTTTCCTGGGGCTAGTGAGATTATGGTCCCTAGAAATGATCTACTACCACAACTTTGCTATCCATTTGAGGGTGGGGCAGGGGAGGGGGGTTGAGGATGTTATCTGGGAGAGAGGAAGTGATGCAATTCTTTCTGATTGATTAACATATATTAAAAATAATTTTTGATCTTTGAGAGGTTTATACATCTTTTTGGATTATATCCTTTCTCCCCCAATTCTTTCCAGATTAACACCTCATACCCACCCAATTTGTGTCATTAGAAAAATTCCACCAATGTGTGCAGCTCTCATATACTTGATTGTGTATACTCTACTGGAGTGTAGTGAACTTACTAGGGGCTAACCTTCTCTTTATCATCTCTTCCCTTTTTACTGGATAAAAAAAGTGAGTGGATGAGTCTACAATTGGAATCTTTGACAAACTAGGGTGTCTTGGCTATGTAGTCATTTGGCTGAGCTTGGAGCCTCGTTCTGGTTTCTTGACTGTTGTGCAAAGCTGAACATTAACTACCAGGCAACACTGCCTAACTTCCTACATATAATATATACAGCTATGATGGGCATGTACTGTGCGTTTTGCCCAGTTATATGCTGTGGCTCAAGTTGGAGACTTCACTCTAATAATGATAATATGGTCATCTACTGGGAATCTTTCTATGTATCACAAAGCATTTCTATACCATTTTATATAGTTAATCCTCAGGAAGGCTATGTGAGACATGTATTTCTGAGACTAAGATGGGTAACATATCTCATCCAAAGGCATGCGCCTTTTTATGTAAGTAGATTTTGAAAGTCTGTTAGAATTTAGATTCAAGTGTCTCTCACAATACTTTCTGCTCTAGTCCCCTGCCTTCTTTCTTGGCTTTGGCTAGAGAAAGGGGTAGAATGCAAATCTGGTAAGTATCACAGACCAGGGTTCTTCTCAGCATGACTGCAGCACGGTGATCTAATAGTCTTCCATTGAATTATGGTAGGCACAAGCCGGGACTATCGACCTATAGAGGGTTTAATACTGAAAAGGCACAAGACTTATAATTTGTACAGAATCTGTAATGCTACTTTGGGACAAAGTAAGGATTTTCTGCTTTGAAGTCAGGGTTATTCACTGATGGGCAGAAACTATAGTTTCTTGCTTCTCAATGCATACTGAGCACTAGTTTAGCTTTTTCACATATGCAGTATAATCAATTTTTCCAATAGCCAGTAAAAAAGGCAGCATTATCCAGTTTGTAGCTAGGAATCCTGAGGATAAAAGGACAAATCATTTTCTTAGAAAGTAGAAAGAAGAATGTTCACAGCAAAGTCTGTCTTATCCTGCTCCAGGGACAGTCCCACTTAAGCGAAGATTGCTAGGGCAGGACACTACATTTGTCTCCATGTATCTCTGAAGACGTTTTTAGCTCCTCACTGAAGAAAAAAGAGGAAACATGAAATTAAGGAAAGGTTTTGTTGACACTAGTGAGGAGGTTATATGGCTAGATCTCCAAAACAAAAGCAAGTGGCATGCCAAGACTTAGGCTGTTCTCTTTTTCTTCTTGGCACAGGTTGCCCTTTCTTCTGACAAATACATTTTCCTTCTTTGTTAAAAACATTACAGGGATCCAGTTGAAAACTAAGAGCAGTACTGTCAGAGACGGAAAAATCTCCTCCTGCCTCTTCCTCTAGTCTTTTGAAGTTTTCTTGCTTGGGAATTTTATTTTTAAACTTACCACAATAGCTTGGCATTCCAGGATCATGGTAGTGAGAGCATACAGGGCCAATGCCTCTTGCCTTTCCCTTCCCCACACAGTCAAGAGATAAGACTGCTCCAAGAGAAACAGCCACTCCCAGGTTATTATTGGAGGAAACATTTGCAAGATCCAGGAAACAAGACTCAAGGAGGACACGAAGGAGAAAAGACTCGAAGATCTTGCTGTTGTCATCTCTCCCTGGCCCTGAGCTCACAGAAACTTCCAGTTGATAACAGCAAATGCTAAGTTCTTACTCTAAACCTTCTTTCAGTCCCCCAAGAGGTGAAAACAAACTGCCATTGTTGTCATGAATAAAGCTTAGTTCTACACCCCCTTGCCCAAATGACTCCGATTTCTACACATGAAGATACCAAAGATACAGAAGTTACACTGGTAGACAGAACATGTGGGGTTTTCCCTTTCCCAATAGGACACCGATTGAATGAAAAGAAATAGAAAGGTCTTAAGAAAATTATAAGAATGAATCAGATAATATTTTTATGTATTTATATGGGAGGAGGGTAGAATACTATGTCATGGTAGTGGTGACATATGTGGAGGTTCATGGTGGTTTGGTTAGGTATCCCTTTGGATGTCAAAGTTCTCCTGGATTTAAATAAGCAGAGGTACTAACTGATGGAGAGTTCTAGCAAACCAAATTGTAGCATGCCTGGTGAGAACCCATCTGTTACTGATATAGGAGTGTTTGCAAAGCCTTTGATCTCAAACTTCCCAGGACTGGATCAAACTGATGTGGTCTGCTACTTCTTCAAATTTTTTTTTAAATTATGAATTTCAACATTTTGACACATACCCAATGCACACTATGCTTTTTCAAATCAAGCTAATTACATGTAATCAGATTTTTTTTCTCATGAATTTCCTTTCAAATTCAACACGTGGATTAGTGTTTACCTTTCTGGGGTAAGGTATAATTATTACATTAATATGATTACATATCCTGAAAAATTCAGTATTTGTACATCTGTCATTGTTAGTGGCTGCTCTATTCTAGTCCATCATTTACGATAGAATACATTGCTAAGCCTTTTCAATGACCATAAGTAGAGGTAATATAAACACTTTTTGAGAAATTAATTTTATCTTTTGGATTATTCCCTTGAAAGTATATTGGGACAGAATATGATGAGTAATGCATTCTTGTCACATATTTCCAGAATGTCCTCTAGGATAAGTGAACTAATATATACTGTTTCCAGGGAAAAACTGCTATTTGACCATGCCTTGCCTAGGTAGGATTTTAAAATTTCACTTAGCACTTCTGCAAATTGTTGACAGTTTAATAAGAATTCTATAATATCTTGAAATTGATTTTATTTATATTTCTTTAATTGCTCTAGAGGTTATAGTTTTCCATGGAATGATTTTACAGTTTCTTTCCTCGGGTGTAAAGTAAACTGCCTGCTAAGTCTTTGTCCACTTAGAAAGCTAAATCTTCAAACTAAATCTTCAATCTGACCTTCTCCATCTGTATCCCTTCTTCATCCATTTTGGACATTCCACTGCTATCAATAATGTTGTTCCCTGGCATTTCCCTCTCTCTGCAGCTTAGCTTTTTATTACATTTTGGCGTACAAATTTTCTTATTCTAACTTTTTTATATTTCTACCCATCCATCTTGTATCTAATGACATCTTCAACTTAACAGCCACAGATTTATCTTATATCCTCAGCTGAAATAAATATGTTATTCCACTGTTTTTTTTTAACTTTTTTATTAGGTATTTTCCTCATTTACATTTCCAATGCTATCCCAAAAGTCCCCCATACCATCCCCCCACTCCCCTACCCACCCACTCCCACTTCTTGGCCCTGGTGTTCCCCTGTACTGAGGCATATAAAGTTTGCAAGACCAATGGGCCTCTCTTTCCACTGATGGCTGGCTAGGCCATCTTCTGATACATATGCAGCTAGAGACACGAGCTCCAGGGGGTACTGGTTAGTTCATATTATTGTTCCACCTATAGGGTTGCAGATCCATTTAGCTCCTTGGATACTTTCTCTAGCTCCTCCATTGGCAGCCCTGTGATCCATCCAATAGCTGACTGTGAGCAACCACTTCTGTGTTTGCTAGGCCCCGGCATAGTCTCAAAAGAGACAGCTATATCAGGGTCCTTTCAGCAAAATCTTGCTAGTGTATGCAATGGTGTCAGCGTTTGGAAGCTGATTATGGGATGGATCCCCAGATATGGTGGTCTCTAGATGGTCCATCCTTTTGTCTCAGCTCCAAACTTTGTCTCTGTAACTCCTTCCATGGGTGTTTTGCTTCCAATTCTAAGAAGGGGCAAAGTGTCCAGACTTTGGTCTTCATTCTTCTTGAGTTTCATGTGCTTTGCAAATTGTAACTTATATCTTGGGTATCCTAAATTTCTGGGCTAATATCCACTTATCAATGAGTACATATTGTGTGAGTTCCTTTGTGATTGAGTTACCTCACTCAGGATGATGCCCTCCAGGTCCATCCATTTGCCTAGGAATTTCATAAATTCATTAATATTCCCCTGTTTTACCTTCTGGATAGAACGTGCTATCAATCTAAGTAAGGTATATGATCTGTAAGTGAATGGCTTCCTGGAAATGGACTATTTCTTATGCAATCAGATTCAACTATCCATTTTCTTCTACTTAATCAGAAAATAGGAAGTGGATCCTAGATTCCCCCACACCCAACCCAAGGTAGAATAGGGAAGAGAAAAGGAAGAAAATCTCAGTAGAGAGTTGAAACAACTACACAGAGCTCTAAAGTTGTGAAATACACTATAAATCCACAGGCAATGGGCTCTGGAATAAGATGACTGTCTGACCTTGGGACCGTGACTTTAATCTTCTTGTGAGTCAGTTATCTTATTGGCAAAAGTATGTCACACACAAGACCATAACATATGACTACACAATTTATGTAAATGGGGTCTGACAGATAGTAAGCACTCAATAAATGTTAGCTATCATACCTTTTTCTTGCCGTTACTAGTATAATGATCACTTTCCTTAATTTACTTTCTTCCGTAGTATTAGGTTCCTCCAGAGTGAATTAGGAAAAATAAGGTATACAATGTTGTTGGAGTTAACTAAGGCTGTGTATACGATAAATATATATTCTGCAGTTACATGCAAAATGGAAAAAGGAAAGAATTGAGGTAGGCGATTACAAGTACAGAAATCCAAGGGAGATAATCCAGAAAAGAGTATCTGTTAGCTTTTAAGTACCTACAATTATGTAACCTTTTCTCCCACTATATCTACTCCTAATATTCCTCTCCTACTAATACCAAAATGAGTTTGCATTCTCTCTGCATGTAAAGCAAATAACAACTGAGAGAAACTAGGAATAGAACTACTTAGAGTTATCTGCTTCGAGGCAGATAGTGTAACTTAAGATTATACTTTTGATTCTCCCACCTACACCCATCATTCTAGTTGTGACAGAAATGACATAATAAATGTGAAAGCGTATGTGTGTGGTACTAAGAAAAAGTGCGGGGGAAAACTCCATCAGGACTTTTCCTTATAAATGTCATATTCTCACTAAGTCTTTTCTAGTCCTTCATATCTGAAAAAAAAAAATAACCCTTTCCTGTATCTTACTCAGTTTTAAAGTTAGCACATAAGGTACTATGTCCCATTATGGCATTTCATACATGTATAATTGTAGTTTCTTCAAGACTACCCTTTATTACCATTTTCCTTTGCACTCCCTCACCACTGGTCTCCCTGAAGTGCCAACTCCAGCTATCTTCACATCTATCTATATATTGCTAAATGTAGAGTCCTCATATGAGAGGAAACGCAGTATTGTTTTTTTCTTCCCCTTACCCTCTTGTTCTCTTTGCCTCTCCATTTAATACCTTCCTTTCTCTACATAATATTCTACTTTCATGTCATATATATACATATATATGTATATATATAAACATATATATGTGTTAACACATATATATATGTTAAAAATGAGAGTGAACATAATTGTGTTTCTGAATCTGACTTAATTCACTTAACATTATCATTTCTAGTTCCATCCACTTTTCTACAAATGGTATAACCTTCTCCCATTAGGGCTAAATAAAGTTCTAAAACTAACTTTAACACACTCATATTTTCTCTCTCTCTCTCTCTCCTTCTCTCTCTGTATGTGTGTGTATTTTCTTTATCTGTTTACCTGTTGGTGAGCATCTATGCTGATTTCTTTCATCTTACTCCAAATTTTGTCTCTGTAACTCCTTTCATGGGTATTTTGTTCCCTATTCTAAGGAGGAATGAAGTATTCACATGTTGGTCTTCCTTCTTCTTGATTTTCTTGTGTTTTGCAAATTGTATCTTGGGTATTCTAAGTTTCTGGGCTAATATCCACTTATCAGTGAGTACATATCTAGTGACTTCTTTTGTGATTGGGTTACCTCACTAAGGATGATATCCTCCAGATACATCCATTTGTCCAAGAATTTCATAAATTCATTGTTTTTAATAGCTGAGTGGTACTCCATTGTGCAAATTACCACATTTTCTGTATCCATTCCTCTGTTGAGGGACATCTGGGTTCTTTCCAGCTTCTGGCTATTATAAATAAGGATGGTATGAACATAGTGGAGCATGTGTTCTTATTACTGGTTGGACCATCTTCTGGGTATATGCCCAGGAGAGGTATTGCTGGATCTTCTGGTAGTTCTATGTCCAATTTTCTGATCTTGGCTCTTGTGACTAGTATAGCAATAATATGGGTATGTAAACATCTTGGCAGCATGCTGACTTGGAGTCCTTCAGGAATATAACCAGTTATGGTATCGCTGGGCCATGTGGTAATTGTTTGTAAGCTTTTAAGGAACCACCAGACTAGTTTACATATTTGTCTGACATCTATAACTGTGATCTGCCTCTTTCATTTTCAGTACTGATATTCTTACCCTTTTTGTTCATCTTTTTCTATTTTAAATTTAATCTAGTTTCTGAGACCTCTACCAAACCATCACTTAAACAGCTTGCTTTCAAAACTTCTCATATGTCAAAATGGCATAGAGGGCTGAAAAATCCTGAGGGGTCTTTCTAATCCACTAGGGCTGGGTGGGGCCTCAGACTGCATTTCTAAGAAAGTCTTGGATGACTGAGGTTACTGGGCCTGTGACCACGTTTTGAGAACCACTAAATTAAGTTTATGTGTCCATAGTTTCTTTTCTTTTACCTAGCCAGTTTCTTTTAAAACATTTCAATATTAAAATATTTCTAAACATTTTAACCACACAGTATAATGATATCAACAAAAATAATAAACTAGTGTACAGCCATTTTAGAAGACAGATACTTCTTTTAAAAGTTCAATATAAAGTTACCATATAGAACAGAAAATCTACTCCTAAGTATGCTAAGAACTGAAAACATACCTACCTAGAACATTATATATGAATGTTGATAACAACAGAACTTGTAACAGAAAGTAAAAGCAGCTCAAGTATTTCTTAGTGGATGACTGGATAAAGAAAAAGTGAACTCATCATGGTATTTGGCCAAAAAAAAAAAAAAAAAAAAAAAAAAGACCTGAAATATGCTACCATGTGGATGCATGGCTAAAACACCATCCCAATTTATAGACATGAGACACAAAATCATGTGTGTTATGTTATTCTACCTGAATGAGGGGAACAGAAAAGAGCAATTCTATGAAAACCGAAACAAATTAGCAATTGCATCACATTGAAAATGGGAGAATGGCAAGTGACTGCTGCAAATAGGCATGAGCGATCATTGCAGGATGGCAGAAACATTCTAGAACTGGATTGTGGCGATGATTATACATCATCTACCAAACATACTCAAGTTGTATACTCAGAATGAGTGAATTCATAATGACTGAAGATGTTTTCATTTCTTCTTCACAGAACTCAATTACAGGCAATCATGCCGTGTATTTTCCATACCCAGTAGTTTGCTAAATTTGCTTTCCTGAAGGAACCTTAAGACTGCAAACTGTCAAAGCCCATTAATGCTGTCTTCCATGATGGCAGTACATTGACAGATAATTCCTTCTACCACTTCTGCTTTATCATTTTCTCCTCCTCATCTTATCCTGGCTGGATATTTGGCAAGCATCCTTTAAAGAATCTGCCTGCAGACCTCATTAACTTCATGTCTAACATATCTTGGTTCTAGGCTAGTATCTTCTCCTCTAAACCTGCTCTCTTTCTGGACTCTCCCATCTATGTCAGTAACTTCTCAGGCTACCAGGATTTAGCTAGTTTTAATCATGTCCTCTGTTTCAAAGCTCTAGAACCAGTTTTCTCTTCTTGTCCTTCAAAAAGATGTCTTGTAGTTGTAAGCAAATAATCTAACATTAACACATGAAAAAAATGTTCAAACTTGAATGATCAAGGCAAGCAAACTAAAGTGATTAGCAGGTATAGCTGTTGTGTTAGGAAAAGAAAATTTTTCAATGATGGCAAGATTTGGTATAAAGAACTATTGTAGCATATTGCAGATGATAGTGTAAAATGCCTCCTGAGGAAAGTTTGTTAAATATATAAAGGGTCTTAAGAATATTCATATATTGTGACTTTGTGATACAAATTCCAGAAAGTAGATTCTTTAATAATTCTTTCAGAGATAATTGTTCTAATGAGAAAATCAAAATGAGAAAAAAATCTATAGCTATTCAAAATGTTCTAGATAATAGCTTTATAATATAAAAACCTTGAAAACAACTGGATTATTCAACAATTTAGGAAGGATTAAGCAAATTACTACCAAATAAGCAGATGAAATATTTTATAGCTGTTAAAATTATAATTATTGAGGAAGCCTGAATGAAAATTATTTATCAAATAATGCTTAGTGGATCAAGATACAAAAGTTCATTTGCATAGTTATTACAACTCTGCCAGGAATAATCATCACACCTATAGAAAAAGCCAACAGAAAATGAGAGGATTAAGGTGGGAGAAACATGGCTACCTCTTCTTATGGTTAATTTTCTGTAGTGCTGTTTCCATAATAAACAATTCTTTTTCTCCCAAAGCCCCACACACATTTATCTATCTTTTGTTCTATATTTCTACTGCACCTCCACATCCACTCCCTTGTCCATAACACATTTTAATTCCTGGACCACTGCCCCTCTTGGTTACCCTCCAACTCATCCAGTCTGCTAATGCTGCCAAGTTGCCTAAAATGCCACATTTATCAAGTCACTGACTGTCAATAATTTTTAATTTGAATTTATTTGTGTTTGAAAGTTTCATAGTTTTATATAAGGAATTTTTGTCATTTTCCAGGTCCCATTCTCCTCTCTCTTCTCATATATGTGTGTGTGTGTGTGTGTTAATGGGGCACCAGGTATTGCTTGATACATGTATACATTGAATAATTGTATACATTTGATGCGATTACATCGAATGATTAAGTCAGGGTAAACATCTCTTCTCAAATATTTATCATGTCTTTATGGCAAAATGTTCAAATCCCCCTTCTCGCTTTTTCAGATGTACAGTTAGTTCATTACTGCTGTCTGTAGTCACTGCATCATACACAGCACATCAGAGTGTCAATGTGCTATCCCATCAGAACTTAGTTCTCACTGGTGATGAGTGAACAAGACTTGCTCTCACATTGCTCATCCTACCTAGTTCTCCAGGCTTACCTATCCTGGTCTAAAGCTTCCTAATTTCTATTTCTCTGCTCTTATTGCTGAGTGTGGTCCATGCCTTCTCCTCATCAGCACGACTAACATTCCTAGTGTTGAGTTTTGACTGGAAGGGTTTCTTTATATTTATTCATTTGAATCTCACAAATATTTGATGTTGTTACTCTTATTCTATCTTACACAAAAGACAAGATGAAGACAGTGACAGAGATAAGAAAGAGATGGCAAGAAGAGTCAATGAGGGGGGTAGGGAGGAAGACGCACATGAACATGGATCTCAGCTCAAGCAGTATTAACTCCAAGGCCCTAACTTCAGTTGTAGGGTTGATTCCTCCAAGACATCTTGCTTAGTCTCCTCTCCTACCACCTTCAGGTCTCTTATCCTCCTATGAACTGATGATAACAAAACACAATAAATAATTATCATGGACTGGGGCGCAGTGTTTCTTGTTGAAACTCTATGTTCTTTTGGAAACTTTGGTAAGGAAAAACTTACCAGCTCTGACCTTGAGTGGATAATTCACCCTCTCTGAACCTCAAATCCTTTATTTCAGTTAGCAATTCTCAATGTGTGGTCCAAGGACTAGCTGCGCCAGCATCACCCGAGGATGCCAGTTAGCAATACTGATTTTTGAGCCATACTTCACACCTATGAAATTAGATTTTTCTGGGGGTCCAACTAGCTCTCATGTTTCAACAAGCTGTCCAGAAGTTTCTGTTGCACACGCAACTCTGAGATCTCATACCCTAATCTAATACCTACCTGCTGGAATTGTTAGGAAGTTGTGCAACTCAACTCCTAGCACATAGGTTGTTTTTGCAAGTAATAATGTATTATTACCGTTGCTGAACTTTGTGTGGGCTACTCTTGTTCTGCTCCAGCTGTGGGCAGATAATGCTTCTCACTGCTCTTTCACTAGTAGCTCCCACCTTGCTAAGCTACAGGGAGTCCACCTTCTAAGTTTTTAGTAAGACTATTACTTCTCGGACAAGTGAGTAGGAGAAGTACTTTGGAGAGTGGTTTCTGAAGTGAGACTACTTAGGGAGAATTACCTTACCAGCTGAGGGGTTTTAGGCAAATGAATGTTTTCGTGTGTGCCTCAACTGCTTCTCTGAATTACATGGAACAGAAGCGGAACCTACACTGATTATACCTACTCTACAACCTCACAGTGATAACGACTTGTAAAATGCATTCCATGGTGCTTACAGCATAGAGCTGAGTTATTTACTGCCCTGGGGTGCTGCTTTATGGTGGAGCACTTGCCCAGTGTACACAAGATCATAGCTTCTTTCCCTAGTGTTGAAAAAAATAAAATGAAAGGGAAAAAAACAGGAAAATGTTAGTTGGCATTATTGTTTTTGTGTCTTTTCACCCATGTAGTAGTGAGTAGATTCTATTTCTTCTTTCTGGCTACCAGATGATAAATACCACTTGTATTAAGCACAAAGAATAAGGCTGTGCCTAAGATACGGTATCTTCTTTTAAAGGTTTCAATCTAATTATAAACAGTGTCACTAGATTAAAATTATATCCCCAAGGATATAATATAAAAAAGTTCACAGCTTGCAGTGGAGGGAGGCTGATGAAGGCTGATCAAGACAAAATCTCTACCTAGAACTTGGATTCCTGAAACACTCTATTGAGGAACCTATTTACAGTCTGCCCTTTTTGGATCCTAAGGTAAGCAGAAAAAATAGTGAGGGAGTGGGGGGGGGGACAGGAAGGTTGGAGTCAGACTGTCTGAAACATAATAGTACCATTTGCTATCTGTTAAATTATATAACTTCTCTAGAGAGCACCTATAAGACTGGCAGCAAAAGAACTACTGTAGAAAGGAAATGAAAATTCAAATGTAGTCTCATCACCCCAATGACTGATAGTCACAGATGATTAATACATATTGGCGAGGATGTGGAGAAAGAGGAACACTCCTCCATTGTTGGTGGGAGTGCAGGCTTGTACAACCACTCTGGAAATCAGTCTGGCGGTTCCTCAGAAAACTGGACATAGTACTACCGGAGGATCCAGCAATACCTCTCCTGGGCATATATCCAGAAGATGCCCCAACAGGTAAGAAGGACACATGCTCCACTATGTTCATAGCAGCCTTATTTATAATAGCCAGAAGCTGGAAAGAACCTAGATGCCCCTCAACAGAGGAATGGATACAGAAAATGTGGTACATCTACACAATGGAGTACTACTCAGCTATTAAAAAGAATGAATTTATGAAATTCCTAGCCAAATGGATGGACCTGGAGGGCATCATCCTGAGTGAGGTAACACATTCACAAAGAAACTCACACAATATGTATTCACTGATAAGTGGATATTAGCCCCAAACCTAGGATACCCAAGATATAAGATATAATTTGCTAAACACATGAAACTCAAGGAGAATGAAGACTGAAGTGTGGACACTATGCCCCTCCTTAGATTTGGGAACAAAACACCCATGGAAGGAGTTACAGAGACGGAGTTTGGAGCTGAGATGAAAGGATGGACCATGTAGAGACTGCCATAGCCAGGGATCCACCCCATAATCAGCATCCAAACGCTGACACCATTGCATACACTAGCAAGATTTTATTGAAAGGACGCAGATGTAGCTGTCTCTTGTGAGACTATGCCGGGGCCCAGCAAACACAGAAGTGGATGCTCACAGTCAGCTAATGGATGGATCATAGGGCTCCCAATGGAGGAGCTAGAGAAAGTAGCCAAGGAGCTAAAGGGATCTGCAACCCTATAGGTGGAACAACATTATGAGCTAACCAGTACCCCGGAGCTCTTGACTCTAGCTGCATATATATCAAAAGATGGCCTAGTCGGCCATCACTGGAAAGAGAGGCCCATTGGACTTGCAAACTTTATATGCCCCAGTACAGGGGAATTCCAGGGCCAAAAAGGGGGAGTGGGTGGGCAGGGGAGTGGGGGTGGGTGGATATGGGGGACTTTTGGTATAGCATTGGAAATGTAAATGAGTTAAATACCTAATAAAAAATGGAAAAAAAAAAAAGAAAATTCAAATGTAGTCTCATCACCCCAATGACTGATAGTCACAGATGATTAATACATATTGGGCATTCCCCTTTCCCATTGCAGGGGAAATGCAAAAGTTTCCTCTAAATAGTAGGTTTTCCACGAAGACCCACAAGCTTCCTATTCCTATATAGTTGGCCAGGTTTCCTGTTCAAGGCCTATTTTTCCTCTTGTTGATTGGGCCTTAAGTCCAATGAGAAAGCCGATGATTACCTCCACAGCTAACTGTAGCTCTTATCTCTCATCAAAGAAGCTTCTGAACGGCATTCCTCAGGGAGAAGCCCCCGATTGGTTATCCAATACCAAGTGGTCATGCCTAAAATCATCCATGCAAGCAACACCAAATAGACTCAGCAGGGTGCATTTATACTTGTGTGTGTGTGTGTGTGTGTGTGTGTGTGTGTGTGTGTGTGTGTGTTTGACAATAATAATAATAAAAGAAAAAGAGGCCACGAATAAGGGGAGGCATGGAAAGAGCTGGAGGGATAGAACATGGGAGTTGGTTGAAAGAAAGGGAAGGGGAAAATGACATAGTTATATTGTAATTGAAAGTAATGGAGCATAACATAGACCACCTGAAAGAATTCTGGACTACTTAAGGGCCAGCAGACCAAGATTCTTTTCATGTCTCTTAGTGCCTTCACATGGAGAACAGGCACAGCTTGCACCTTTTGTTTCTGTCTCCTTTATTCTGGGAAAGTCAGACTCAAAATCATGGAGAACCCTCTTCTACTGCCCAGCCTGAGAAAAACTGGCTGAAAGAGCATATCAAGGTGTGTGTGTGTGTGTGTGTGTGTGTGTGTGTGTGTGTGTGAGAGAGAGAGAGAGAGAGAGAGAGAGAGAGAGAGAGAAAGAGAGAGAGAAAGAGAGAGAGAGAAGGAAGGTGACTATCCACTGCTGGCTCTGATTCACTTAGAGCCCCTTGTTTCTAGGGAATTTGAGTGCTGGCTACCATTATCCACAATTATAGGAGTTAGATGCTCCATCCTACACAAAGGAGTTATTTTCTCTTTATTCCAAGCCACATGTGCCTTTCTCCAAGAGTTGTAACCTATCACCAGCATAAACTTTTTTTTTTTAACAGTCCTTCAGTTCTCAATAAACTCTATTAAAAGTGTGGTGGCAGAACCCAAGAAGTAGGTACCTTCAAAAATGTTAGACAAAGAGAATAGTCCCTCTTCTCTATTGATTCCAATTGTTTGTGGCCACTGGGAAGACAGGCACAGATCACGTCTTCCTCTGGTTTCAGCACAGTCTGGTTTGCTATGTCCTCAGGCACATCTAGACATAGTTGCTTCAGGCATACCTTTACAACACTGCTGATTCCTCCCTATTCTAAAATGTTCTCATAATCTATTTAGTCTATATTCAGATGATGGTGTAGGGGGCACATTAGATTATATATGGCAACAAGTCCATGATGTGAACAGCATACCAGTTTCATCAAAGAAAATCAAGCAAACCAAAAGCCATCATAATTTCTAAGGAAACTTCAGAGGCACAAAGTCACCCCAAATCCCTGAGTAGTCACTTACCTCCCAGAATGACTAGTTTTCCTGTTTCCTGTTATTGGCTTCCACTTGTCCACAGGAAATTCCTGCAAAGGGAAATTCTGATAAGTTAGGGAACTTTGAACAGCCAGGTATCTAGGTAGTTTCAAAAATAGCAGTCTGGCCAGGTTCCTTAGCTTATAGCCTGGACGCTCCCAGACAAGCTCCAGAAATGCTCAGTTGGAAGGCTGCCTTTCCTTTGGGAAGCCTGCTGAGTTACTGCACTCATGCAGAAATCCATAAAACATTCAGGGACCAGGACTAAGAATGCCGAATTTTCCTCTTGTTCCCCACCCCTCCAAAACCCCATTCAAGAACCAGTTTAGCATGTTTGCTCTGGCTCCTGCTTGCACTGAGGGACGGAGGTCTTCTTTTTGTCCTACTTGATGAACTGTTCACGGCTCCTGCTTCTTCTAATACAGAAGCAGAGACCTGGAGCAGGTTTTCCTGCTGCAGAAACCATCTCCCATGTAGAGTGGAGATGTCAGCTACTCTCATCCTGCAATTGCTCTTTCTCCTGTGCACCCATCTTCAGACAAGGGCTGACATGAGCTCTTCTCCAGTCGAACAAGTATTAAGTGCCCTGGTTCATATGTTATAGAAGTAGACTGTCTACCTTGGATGGATTTCCTGAATTGTTCAGCCATACGTGTCATTTGTAAAAATTTTCCTTTCTTCTCACTGCTGCCTAAACCTGAATACATGTTTGCTTTTCAGGTTCTTCCTGCTTTTGCATTCATCACCCTCCACCTGGCGACTCAGAGCTTAACGTAAGAGAAGGCATTTTTCCTAAGCTGCACTGATCTGCTAAATTCATTTTGCTCTAATACTGCTATTATTAGACCTTTCCAAGGCTTATTGCTTTAGCCCCAGTGGGCCTCTCTTTTGGGGACAAACAGCTGGCAAAGAAGAATGAATATAGGTCTTTGGTATCAGTTACAGTGGCTAAGGCATTTATTATCTGTGCTATGTAAGGGACATTCTGTCACCATTTTGAACCTGAGTTTGCTATTTGGCAAATAAAGCTTACTAGTGCGCATCAAATGAGATGTGTAGAGAATGCCTGGCACAGTGCATAGAAGCCTCTGTAGTCACAACACTGGGGAGTCTATTGCAGGAAGACTACTTGAGTGCATGAGACCAGCCTTAATAATACAAACTCTGGCCTCAAGGAGATGTTACTATGAAAAAGGTGAGGTTTATTTTTTATTTCAGCTTCCACAAAACCGGAGAACAGTCTCTGGGGGATGGGGAGGGCACTGAGCAATTCTAATAATTTACACTTCAGGCTATCTGCCTTGACATATTTGTGAGATGTCACTGCCCACAAAGGTACCATACTTGTTCAGCCATAGCAAATACCAGGATTTTCTCTCCATGTTTGGTCTAGTCCCATGAAAGTGCTTAGAAAATAGAGTGGGTGACCCCAACAAAACCCTCCTACCAACCTTCCCAGATTCCCATCCTCCACCAACTCCCACTGACCTTCCCAGATTCACACCCTCCAGCCACTCCTACCAACCTTCCCAGATTCCCACCCTCCACCAACTCCCATTGACCTTCCCAGATTCTCACCCTCCACCAACTCCCACTGACCTTCCCAGATTCTCAGTACTACTTTATTCTTTTGCCTCAGCCACTTAGTTTCCTATAACTGGTCTGTGCTCTTTGAACCAAAGAAGCAATACTCACAACTGATAGCAGTCGAAGATAATAGTAGAACTTGCTGCTTAGGTATAAGTGATATTGCTAGAAGCTACCCTGTTTGCTACATAAGAGAAGGCCCAGGCTTTGAACTCTACTCTTGAAGAGGCAGTTGACACATAGGCCAGCACACAGCCTCTGAAACTAGAAGCAGTGCTTTGGAGTCCACATCTGCCTTCACCAAGTAGATGGCCTACAATCCTCTTCAACTTAGTTACATGGTATGCTATACACACACACTATACATGATACACATATATAGAATGTTATACACATATAACATGTGTATGTCATACATAACATATAACCTGTACATATGTTATGTATAAATATCTGTATGTATACATGTTACACCATACGTAAGAATGTTTGTATAACATTATACCACAAATATATGGTACTTGCTATATGGTAGCATATTCATGACCAGAGTATCTACTTCTTGATTGCTAGAGGACTGAATACATTGATAATCTAAGGCACCCAGAATCCAGTGGACTGGGCATATAAGTTATTTTATGTTGTTCAAATCCTGGCTCTGCACCTTGTGAGATGTGTGACCTCCAAGAATCAGTTTCCTCAGGTGTCCCATGTAAGTATTCAGTGGAATCATCTGGCTATGTATGTAAAACTAACTGGCATAAAAATCTGTATGTTGTTGGTATATGCAGATTTCACTTCTCTAGGCTTTACTAAGCCAGAGCTGGTTAGCTCCATAGCCTTCTTCATGAGAGAAAGAACAGGCTCTCTCACCTCTTCTTCAGATAGCCACCACAGTAAATACTTTGTCAGAGCTGGAGTATCTGAAAGCATGGTGTATGTCTCACAGGGTCAGGAATACAGCATTCGGGTGACAAGGGTAGAAATGGCACATTCCTATGTACATAGCCATCTACATACCTGAAAGCCTAGTATCTAAGCAGATAGGCTTAGCCAGTGTAACAGACATTAGGAACCCAATGCATCCCTTCCTCCAAGTACAAATGGAAGGATATGGCATAGGCAACAGCTTGTCTATATTGCTACAGCCAGCTGCTGCTACCAGTCAATGGAACTTCCTTGTCTTTCAGAG
Source organism: Mus musculus (assembly GCF_000001635.26). Lineage (NCBI taxonomy): Eukaryota > Metazoa > Chordata > Mammalia > Rodentia > Muridae > Mus > Mus musculus. The sequence goes on along the minus strand of NC_000086.7, from coordinate 6,588,226 downwards.
GAGCTGGTCCTGAGAGGACACCCCTGTAGCCACCCTTTCCTTTACCTTCAAGCCCCTTTCCCTAGTACTTGCTTATGAGTACTTCTTTCAGCCAAGATTTCTCAAGCCTAAGCCGAATTTCCCTTCATCTTAAAATAGCTTACTCATAAGATGATTACTGTCTGGCAGTCACTGTTCTAAAGGCTTTGCACATGTTCGCCATTTAATGCAACTTATGAAGCAGGTGCTGATATTACCTTCATTTTTTTCGATGGGAAAGATTAGGCACTGTAAATTCTGGGGAAGGAATTGAAGCACAGCTAAGTCGAGTTTCAGCTTCAATGCCTTTTGGGCATTATCTACTTTTTCTTTTCTCTTTTTGTTAGCATTGTGAATATTTTCAAACATATCAAAATGAGGAAAGCAGTTGATGGTGAACATTTACGTATCCTGCCTAGATGATACAAATAACGTTTGTGCTAGAGTCACCTTATCATGTGCCTGTTTGCTCTTCTATTTATCAACCAGTGCATATTAAATTTTTAGACGCACTTCAAAGTAGGTTCCAACCATTTTATCTGCATAAATGTCAAAACCTAAATGACATTGAGTAATTCCTTAAAAGCTACCAAAGTTCACCCATGAAGAAACAGATTGTTTCAATAACTCTGTTAACTATTGGGGAAATTAATGTACATTTTCAAACATTCTCAGAAAGAAAAGTCAGGCCCAAATGATTTTGATGATAAATTTGGCCACATGCTTAAGGAAGAAATAACACCAGTGCTATATACATTCTTCCTGAAAGTACAAGAGGAGGGAATGTTTGCCGCCTCATTACCTAGTTAGGAAAAACAACGATTTTACAATACAGTCTACAATCTCTAATAAATGGAGATGCAAAGGGCATTAACAACATGTCAATAAACCAGGTCTAGCAGCATAAAAAAGTTAGCATATTATGATCAAGTGGGTTTTATCCTGGAAATGAGAGGAGGATACTTATTTCAAAATCCAGTTGATATAGCTCACTGTAAATTTAGACAAAAAATAAACTACATGGTCATCTCAATAGATGCAGGTAAAACATTTGAAAGAACCCAAAGTCCAACTTAATTAAAAAAGAAAGAAAGCCCCTCTGAAGCTAAGACAAAAAAAAAAAAGGCATTTCTCAATCCAATAAAGGCCGACTGCAGAAGGACAGTTACTGCAAGACTGTCTGTAGCCACCAAACTTCACAGTGAAACACTGAAAACTGAGCAACAATGTTGCTCTCAGCATTCCTTCTGAACATTGTATTGGGGGATCCCAGACAGAGCAGTCAGGCTCTCTTTCCCAGGGAAGCACATACAGAATGTGGATGTTCTATTCTAAGATGAAGCGACCGCCTCTGTGTAAACTTGTCTATGAACCACCACAGAGCTACTAGAATGCCTCAATGAGTTCAGCAAGGTGGTAGGCTATAAAGCCAATGTACAAAGGTCAACCTTGTAGAAGTAACAAAGTGTTTTAATTTACTATTCAGAAAACAGTATGATTTACCATAACCTTGAAGCCTATTAGAGTACTAGGAATATGTAAATCAAAATATGTGTAAGATGCATAGGTGGGAAATGTTAAATTGTATGCATTAGTATACTTCAAAAATATTTCTGCATGCACTTTAAACTTATCAATTTGCTTCTACTGCTTTAGGCAAAATTTGTTTCCTATGACATGTACAAATATTAGTGAAATCTGCTGGCTGTTGATGAATATATCCTTATGTAAATCTGATCTATATCAAGCTACTTAATGTGCTTGCAGGCCTTGCTGCCTTCAACTTCCATATGACTACATACTGACAAACACGGTTCTCCACTTTGATTTTTCCAACAGAAGAGCCATGTTATACATTCATCTATTGATGGACATCTATGCTGGTTTTATTCCTCAGCTACTATAAGTATTGTAGCTATAACTAAGGGTGCATAAGTATATCTGTGGTAGGACTTAGTGAGTCCTCTGGTTGCTACACATAATATAATTTTATTTAGTAGTAAAGAATAAGTCATGATATTTGTAGAAAATGAGTAAAACATGTAAAGTGAATAGAAAGTAAATTTAAGAAAACAAATGTGGAAGGGTGTGACTGAGAGGAGAGGAGGAATGGGGCTGTGATTGAGATGAAAAGTGAATTAAAATTAAAATATTAAAATATTGAAAAAAGAAAAGTGGGTAGAAGTAAAAATAAGCAAAATAAGTCGGACTCAAGAAGGCAAATGGTATGTTTCTAGCTCATATGTGGATTCTACCTTTTAATTATATTAGTACTAGCTGTTTTATAAGGTGAACATATATTTCCCCTTTAAAATAGTGCAACTTCAAAAGATAATACATTCATGGTTTGCTCTAGATCACTCAGATACTAACTTTACCATTCAAATCAATACCAGTTCTATTAATTTGAAGGAGCAAAAGTTCCTTTGGCCAACCTCTACAGTGACCTGGGTATGCTGACATCTTGTGTACAGAAGGGGCTACATCATTGAAAGGAAGTGCAATCCTATTTTAGAAGAATCAATGTCACTCACCCAAGAACCAAGTCCTCACCTGTATGGCTGCCTTCCTGGATTTCCAAGCATTGCCAGGTGCCATGCTGCTGTCCTCATGGGCACTATGCTGAGGACCGTGACAGCAACCTGTACACCGGATGCATTGGTGGTGGTGACACCTACAGTTGTGGCATTTTGGCAACAAGTTTCTCTTTAGCAAGGCAGGGCAGATTTCTCCAGAACAACAGATGCAAGGATCATGCCTTACAGTTCCCTGAGCACTGCAGGGATGAGAACAGGTCCTGTGGTAATCACAGTCCCCGTGATGCACTGGCTTACAGCACAGGGAATTGTCTCGGCCTTTAGTAGCAAAGCATTCTGGGTAAGTAGGAGTTTCTGACTGAAGTGGTGACAAGGAATGATAGGATTGGTCTGCAGCATGGTATGATTGGTCTGCAGAATGATATGATTGGTCCAGAGGATGGCATCTTAAATCCCTATAGCTCACTGACTGGAAGTTTTGATCTATAGGTTTTTGTCTCTGGATAAATGGCTTGTTGTTATGAGTGGTTAAGCCTGGCAAATGTGATGTAGATAAAGATTTGCTGCTCTCTTCAAAGAACTTTCTTCTGTCTGCAAACGGCATGAGGACAGCTTCTTCCCCAGCTTGAGGAGTAGATGTCTTCAACTCTTTGCTGTCATCTGGGTTGGAAGGCGCTTCTGTGGATAGTGCCACCTGTGGCTGTGCGTTATGTTCTGGAGACCATCTCCAATGGCCTCTACAAACCCCATGGTGAGCATTTGCTTTCTCAGTGTCTAAGGTGGATGAGTCAGATGCTTTCCACCATGTGTTCAGGGCCAAAGAAGACTGGCCAGACCTCTGGCCAGGGCTCATTCTTCCCTCTACGCCTCCCCTAGCTTTGGAACTCTCTGAGGCTTGGCTGAGGCATTCTGAAGATCTAGCCCTGAGAATCATGCTTTTGTTAAAGACCTTGTCTCCAGGACTAGGGACGTTTTTATATGAAGGCAGAAGAGATGCGTTAGAAGCAGAGAGCGGAGGACTTTCTGGAGGCTCTTGGGTCTCTTCCACGGCTTCGTTCGTGTCACACAATTGTGACAACGGGCCCTTACTTTTCTGGAGCTGGGCTTTCCTCCTCTGAATTTCATTCCGTAGATTGGTAGCAAACCTCTCACTCCTCCGTCGGTTTTGGATGGAGCGGCCCCGGGGGCCTCCACTTCTTCTGCCACCCAATCGGCCACACTCCTTAGGCTCATTGTCACCTTCTTCACTTGCTTCTGTGTGATCAACTATTTTATGGGCTGAAAGGAAGTCTCTGGTTTGTTGAACAGAGGAACAAGTGGCAGAGGGCTGCTGGCTAGTCAAGTCACTGCTTGCTCTGCCTGCTCGGTTTGGGTGTCCATCAACCTCCCCAAGTAGGACATCACTTTGGCTCTGGTGTACAGAAGCCATCAGTTTATCATCCAGGGGCGTGGTCTTCCTTTCTTTACGGGTCTGGTCCTGGGTGCCTCCCGTGGGAAGACTTGGACTTTTCTTCCCTTTAGGGTTGTTGTGCAAAGGGGACACAGTCCACTGGTGTCCATCCTGCCCAATTGGCAACTCCATCCCCTTGCTGCCTCTGGAATCAAGGTGCACCTGCTGCAAGTGGGATGCCAACAGCTGTTCAGGAGCACTATGGCGATGTTCCATGGTTCCTCGGAGGTGCGGAATGGCACCAAAGTTCAAAGTGTTAGCCAAATCTGCTGAAGCCTCCTTAAGCAGGCCAAACTCTTTGTTGGAACCTTTGTCATGGGCTTTGGGGGAATCAAGAGCTTTGGAGGAGTCCTCTATCAGTAGATGCTCACAGTCATCCTGGCTGGATTCAGAAGGCTTGCTGAGCTCACAGTTCTGGTGGTCCTCATCTGTCACTTGGTCTTGCCCACTAAGACAGCAGAACTGATTAGAGCTCCTTGGGGGCAGCACTGTCTCTAAGCCTGGTTTTTCCTTTTGTGGTAAGGAGTCCACCGGTTCAGATGCACGATGCTGCTCTCCATTGAGAAGTTGGGCTCTAGAGGCCGGAAGGCTGTCGCTCCTCACTGGAGGCTCTGGTGGACCCCGTGCCATCTTGGCAGGTCCTGAGTGGTGGCCCTCGTCTGAGTAGGATGATGCATGGGAAGTGGAGGTCACATGGTCCTCACTGGTACTGTGGCTACTTCCTGAGTTCTCAGATACATTAGCTTGGTCATCAGTGACTTTAATCGGCCCTGGGCCTGGCATGACACAGTCTGTAGAGGGTGGTTCCTCTGGCTTAAGGGAAAGGGCACAGTCAGAGGCATTTGAGCTGGCTGAGAAGGAGCTATAGGCTGAGTCACGCTGGCTGGGGTACATGTTCTGGTCAATGGGTAAGAGGTGGCCTTCGTAGGTAGGTTGGCCTGGCTGTTCCAGGCTTTCCATGCTGCCAATAGAGCTGCTCTTCTCAGTGCTGCAATGCCGGGAGAGGGGGCACCACTGTACACTCACGTCACTGTAAGACACAGGGTACATGCATTAGTTAGCCAAGCAATCAGACACCTTCTCTACTTTGGCCAGTCTGCGATGGAAAAGGGCAGGTCAAGCCAGTACCACATATGTTACAAATAAAAGGACAATGGGGCCTAAGGGAAAGAAAGTGAAATAAGTAAGGAGTGACACAAGGACACCACAGGACCATGGCAGAATGAGAAAGAGAAGTTTATATAAAAGGAGAATGAACAAACACCCCAAAGACTTGGAAAGCGCCATGACAATTATGCACTATATCACTGCTAACAGCAAGTCTGACATTGCTTCTGAGTCCCTGTTGAGTTAGTGTGTGGCTGGCTGCCAGGGGGGAAAGTCCAGAACATTAGCATTAGAGCAGAAGGAGCCCCTGTGGGGCTATGTTGACTTCAGCCAGACCATTTCATAAACCCGTGATTCTCAAACCTGAGTGTGCATCACAATCATGTGGAAGGCTTGTGAGAATGCAGGCCACTGGGCCCCACCTCACTTTTGGAAACCTCTGGTGTCAATGAAGCAAGCTCCACAGTGAGGAGTGACTTTGAAGAGGCAAATTTTACAAATTCTAACTAGTGGCACAGTCAGAATTGGAGTGTAAATGTTTCTTTATTCTGGAAATTCCACATCACTTCATTTGTAGTACTGGTGTTTAGGACTGGAGGCCTGGAACATGCTAGGGAAAGACTCTGTTGCTTGGGTATACCCCAAGAACCTACTATACTTCTCGATAATATAAAATCTGACTATTCACTGAGGCCCTTTACAACCTTCCATTTGAAGCCCAAATGAGATTGTTTTCTACACTTTCTAACTCATGAAGTAAGGCGGACTGATAATTATAGTAAGCTGATAAAGAAGCTGAACTGAGCTGCAAATGGAATCCAGGTCTCTCTCAACCTAAAGTCTTAGCTCCTCTCTGCAACACCTTCAAATGGGAAAAAGTAGTACTATCTTTGCTAGAGTGTTGCAATGTAGGTGAAAGATCAAGAGTGCAGGCATCACTACATGGCAGCAGTTGCTCTCAGTTCTTGCTGTGGTTATCAATGTCCTTCTACTAGTAGGCATGACCTAAGAGTGGGCTTTGTTCATCCATACAACCCTTACCTACCAACAGCAAAATCACACCAGGAAGACCAAGGATAAGACATAATTTTGAATATTAAGCCCCATTTCCCATACACATAGCCAGACTGAACCAAGAAGTTCCATTAACATTCCTTGCCTAGAACCTCAGAGGTTGAAGGTTGATCTCAAAAAGGCCATAGCTCAGAAGAGAGCCACAGCTGAGCTGTAACAGCATACCATGAGACCTCTAAGACCAGTTCTCTCGTATTCTTGCTCAGTGCATGGTCTTAACCACCCTTCTCACTTTGTGCTGACCTAGGAATACATTAATTTCTTGTTGGAAAGGGAGCCTGCTATTCACCTCATTTTCTGCTGGAATGCAGACATACATGCATGCATGCATACACATACTCAGACAGAAGCCAAATCTAGAATATATTTCTATGTATTCTTCTGCCTGGGCCATGAGACCCTGAATGCTAAAACAAAATAAAAATACTAAACTAGAGAAAACTCACCCCTTGGGTTTTAGCCTCCTTGAGCCCCCACAACAAAACCCATTCTTGAAGGGAAGATCTGATTATTGAAGGGGAAATGCAGCTAAGGACTGTACTTTGGCTGGCTCTGCAACTGTGGGGAAAAGAAACCAAATAACAAGTGGTTTGTCCCTTGGGTCGTTGTTTCAATAAAAATGGACAATACCAAGCTCCTTGCATTGAGCTACACCCTGTGACTTGGCAAGGCTCCTGCTTTGGAGAGTTCTGCTTTGTGCTAGAGCTAATGAACACTAGAGGAAGTTCCTGGTGAGTGACTATAGATAGAGAAGACTGCCTCTCACAGGAATCAAGAAAAGAGTCCAATAAAAAACAACTAGTGATTAGGATAAGAATCAGGACAGAGTGGTTGTTTTTGTGATTCAAATAAACTACTTTGAAGACACACCATGAAGAAGTAAAGATGCATGCTCAAAATCATAGTGCCAGCCTGCTAGTCACATAGTTAGTGAAGAACCCAGGGACTCTAGATGGCCATCCCTTTTCTGTTATACCACGTCAGCTCTAAAGCATCCTGCAGGAATACAATCAGAGGAGGGAGGTTATCAGGCCCTCTGTCCTCAAGCCCACCTTAAGGGGAGAGTCCCAGACTCACCTAGTGTTGCAACCGGAATGCCAGGACAAGCTGAAGGCTTCAGAAGGGAAATGCATGGTGGTGGCCACGTCAGGGCACCCCTCCAACAGCTTGGCTACATGCCATGAGTGCGGCCTACTCACAGGGGTGTTTCTCCTATGGCAAGAAAAAGCCAGGAAGTCAGTACTGAAATCATTTCCCAAGCAACTTCCGCACCTACCCCTTCTTTCCATTCAATGAGCTAGATTATCTTACAAGGAACTAGTGTGGACATGTAAGTATGCCCCCTCGTCTCCAATCCACAAATTTCCTTTATCCCATGGATTATTTCTGGAGGCATAAAATGCCAGTGTCAATGGAAATGGTTTGTTCACAAATATATCCAAGTATGCACACTAATGCTAAGGACACACAGTAGATAGTCAATAAATATTTGTGGACTACACAGCAGCTGCTGCAAGCCTATCTGCACTTGTCTTTGAGGAAAAGAATATCAATATGACCAATATTCCCATTTTTCTCAGCAAAAGGAGGCAAGTGGTTACAATGTTTGGATGAATCAGCATTGGAGTGTGAATTGCTTAAATTTTCTTCATTCATTCTATAAGTATTTATTGTATGTTAACTCTATCTTCTAAAATACATGCAGTTCTAGAGGTACAGCCATGAGTTGAATAGAGTCTATACCCTTGAGAGCTTACACATTCATGAAAGAGACCGAGCTAATTAAAATAGAGTATCATAAATACCCCTAGAAAGCAAAGGTTAAGATGGGCACAGACCACAGAAGTCAGATACTTGAACTTGTAGGCAAAGTCATGGCAAAGAGTCCAAACCCTTACAAGGGGGAAAAGGACTGAGGGGCGATAGGTTAGGATGACAGAAGAGATCAGCTGGTTAGCATGCTAGCGGTGAATAACTGGAAACAGGTCTGAGGCCAAGGCTTCCAACATAGCTAGAGATTCTGGTGCTAAAACCTATTACAGCAAGTCTGACATTGACTTGCTCATACAAGATACATCCATGTCAACCAGCATACTTTGCATGATTAGATGGCACCCCTAGCAGGAAAAGATAACCCAGGACATGGTAGAACTAGGACATAGAGAGAGGACAGATGGAAGGGAGAGCAGAAGCAGGAGAAGGAAGTCATATAGATGGGGGGGGAGAATAGAGGGAGAGGGTGTAGAAAGACCAAGCAGATGCAACAAACTAGGAGAGATGACAGAAGGAGAACCAAATGTCAGAAGGGAAGAAACTCTGAGAAAGCTAGCTCACATCACGGCTCAGTCTCCTTCCTCTAATCATGCTCTGTGGTTAGCTCTGTTCTTTTCCAACTTGTCTTTCCTTCTGTTCATTTTCCAGTAGAAATTATCTCAGTGATTGGACTGCTTTGCTTTGAATCCCATCTCTATCACTTGCTGTTGCTGTCGGTAAGTGTTAACTTCTCAGAACTATCATTTCCAGAGCAGTAAAATGGAGATATTCCCAATGGTCATTAACTTGTACATCTTTATGGACATGAGGCTGTAAATATTATACAAATTAAAGTAAATAAACATGTACTGCTAGTGCCATCTCCTCCGGGGAGACTATCTCAAGCAATCTAGCCCTCATAATTTAGCCCATCAGAACATGCTATTTTGCAATGCCTGTCAGCATTTCATGTCTAATTAGCTCTGCCCTACCAGCTGTACTAAACCAGTAGGAAATGAGAATAAAACTCTAGCATTTTACATGTGTGACTCTACAAGAGCCAACCCATTCGAATTACCATTTTCTTGAGAAATGTTTCTTAACCTGGCTAGGTTGTTATGAAAATTAGAAACCGTTATTCTCACCTGCCTACATTCCTGTGGGCATTAGAAGAAGTAGTCTCAAAGCATCCAGTAAATAGCCTAGTGTTTCACCTAGTGGTCAGTAAATAGCATGTAGTATAATATTGGCTATTGGCTCAAACTTGTCCCTTTACATGGCTCATGGGTACTTCCAACCAAGTGTGCTTGAGAAACTCCTATCAATGTTCTGCTACAGTGCTCCCTCGCCACACTTAAAGCAGTGGCTTATAAAGGCCCCCTACTCTCTAGAGTTTTTCCAATAGTAGAAAATAATCCCAGAGGAGACTGAAGAATGTAGTGAGGGCTTTGGAGACAATAGAAAAAAAAAATGAAACACTGGTAGGAAATCTCAGCAAAGAGGATTGGGGCCAGATCCAATCCCATTTAACTTTAGCATATGGAAGAGAAGAAACAATCTACAGAGCCCAATACCTGGCCTATTATCATTTGTGAATTGTCCTAAACCCAGTCCACACTTGTATTCAAATTCCAGTTCTGTAACCTTGGCCAAGGCATCTTTGGAGGCGCTGCCTTTTAGGGCCATGTACGTTAGACAAGTACTCTACAACATCACCGGGACCTCGGTTATATATTCTCTATATGTAAAATGGGGATGATGGTCATCTATTTCTCATGAGTTATGGTCTGGTATAAATGATGCAGTCCCATGTGTGGAACTGATTAGCATAGTACATAATACAGACATTGTATTAACTTACAAAAATAAAACAAGGACCTCTACTAAACACTGAAACTATGTCAGGCTCTCAGTACCTCATACGTATTAGTTGGTTTAATCCTCACTTCAATATCATGTGTAAGAACTATTATTACTCTCATATTATTAATGAAGAAAGAAAGTAGCTGGCAGCTTAAATTATTTGCCAGAAAGACACAGCTAATAACCAGAGTTAAGGTTAGAATTGGGATCAAAACTCAGATCTCAGACTAGCAAGGTGGATAAGTAGGTAAAGAATTTGCCATACCTGCCTGATAACCTAAGTTGAATTCCCAGAACACACGTAAAAGTAGAAGGGAAGAGCCAAAGATACAAAGTTGTCTGTCTTCTGACCTCCACAAGCAAGCCCCGGTACACAAACACTCACATATGAGTAATAAATTTGGAGAAAAAACTACCTCAGATCCTCAAGCTTTTTCTAGAATACTATATGACCTCTCCTGCCCATAGGGTTCTGTCTCAGAAAGGTTTATATACATAAGGATTGATATAACCATTCCTCAAGAAGCAGTGAGAAAAGAAGGTCTCAGCGGTTCTGGACATAAAATCATTCTCTAGTGGAGAAGGAGGAAGATGAGAGATAAGCAGCGCAAGACTAAGCTTAAGTGCCAATTATGCAGCCCAACCTCACTATAGGAATGACTAGAATCCTTATCCTTTTTTCTAAAGCTGGGTTGGGCACTGTCACTGAACAAATTCTGTAAGTCACTATCCACTATCCTCAAGTGCCTGAATTCAGGAGAAAACCAAGTTGCTGAAGCAAGACATCAACAGAAGGAAAAACAAAGTTGGAAACTGTGGCTGTACCTACCATGGAAGTTGCTCAGAGAGGAGAGATGCTTAGGAGAGATTGGCGTATCCAGCTAGTTCACATTCTCACCATCAACCACTCCAGTGTCTTCTCTTAGCTGGGGACTGTCAATATTCAACTTAAGACCTCCTGGGGTGTGAGGCCAGCAGCCCAAGACCCTAAATGTCATCCAAGGAGTTCAAGGAGACTGCAAGGTACTGTCATCAGGCTGCTTGGGTTTTTTTGTGGTCACAGCCTTATGGAATATCAGCCCGTTTTAAGGGCTGGATAAGAGCAAAGACGTTGCTCCAGGAACCAGCCAGCGCCCCAGTGGCAAAGGGAAGAAGGAAAGGCAGTTCCAGCAGTAACCCTTCCCCCACCCCATTCCTAACTCCTACCTCCTCTGAGCCCTGGCCCATCCCCTCCACAGCTCAGAGACCAATAAGGAAGCTGGGCCCCTGGCTACTGCTCGAACTCAGGAAAGGAGTAAGGAAATGATGTTTGGGAGAGATAAAGCGGGTGTCTAAAAAGAATTTTAAAAATACACGTAAGTGAGAGAGAAAAACACCCCAGACGCATACACTTAAAAGAATTCCTGCACTTCCTGGACTGGGTTGACCCCACCCAGCCATCTCCGCAGGTCTTCAGGGCCCCAGGAAAGGAGAGCTTAGTGAGGCTCAGCAGCCTCCAGGTCCAGGAAAAAAATGGCAATATAGCTCATTTTTGGTAAAGCTGGGGACCACTGACTAAGACATTTTTCAAGGTAAAGGTTCTTCTGAGATACAAAAGTTTATAAATACTCCAGGCTTTTACTTCTAATATGCAACTGAGCATCTGTTCATTTCCAGAAGAAAAAAAAAACTTAATTTCACACTAAACACTCCAATTCTAGAAAAGCAGCTTATTAGCAATACCAGAATGGCACTTGGGAACATCCCTGGATGTTCCATCAATTTTCTCTGAACTTTGGTGACCATACTTTCTGTGGGCCTCTATTTCTTCTCTGAACAATGAGCCATGAACTCAGTTGCCAAGAGCAACCCTTACACCTATGGCATAACATATTGTAGTAGTCACCTATCCAAGCCTGATGATTATTATAATATCCTACAGATCAATGTGCCAGCCAGAACTCAAAGCACCATAACAGAAATTTGTTATATTTCTAAGCCCAGGCCCAGGTATCAGAATTTATTTTTTCTTAGGGATGTCAACTTAGGGTTTTCCCGTCATAATTAACTTGATCGCTACTCCAATTTCCTTTGGCCTCTGGCTTCAATTCCGGTAATTTACGGTCCCCCTGAGGACTTATGCAAGCTCCCTCAAGACAAAAAGTATGCTAGGGCCTTTCCTCTCTGGGGAAGTTAGTCCCTTCCTCTTGCATTCCTTGTACCTCACATAAGTTTATCGATTTATAAAGAACTATTGTATGGCTAAGTTTACAGGGCATGTGGGTCTGACTTGGAATCTTGACTTCACTTCAAATGGTCTTTCTTGGCCTGGTGGATGACACAGAATTTCAAGTTCCTCGTCTATAAAGTACAATTGGCATGCAATAGACACTTGATAAATGGTATATGTTATTTGTTATTAATATTAAGTGTAACCAAAACCAACAATGTGCACAGTCTATTAGTAGCAAAACAATAGGTTTCTGCAATCCAATCAGGGATGATGAGAAAGGTCCAGTTAAGAGAAGCCTCCCAGTTAGACCTAGCACTCTCAATCAGTATGTGTCAAACTTCACTGGGTATATGGGCCCTGGAGTCTCAGACTCGGATTTAGTAGGTTTAGAGCAGGGGATCTCCAGTGTGATCCTACTTCCATCTGTGATAACCACATAAGTAGCAATATACTGGCAAATAATCCCTGGTCCAAAACATTTACAAAAAAAAAAAAAAAAAGCAGTTTATTCTCACTTTAAAACACAGGCTGGGGTGGATACCTAGTTTTTCTTCATCTTCTAGTTGCCAAACATCTTTCTCCTTTCCAACCCTGGCCCATGCAAGTACTTATCTGATGTTTATTGAGCCCTAGGTCTGAGGAAAACAAAGAACGGTTATTTTGACAATAGTCAAACCCTGTGGTAAGACAGCTGAGGCTGGAAAAACAATGACTAGGGGTAGAAGTGTGTTCTTGGCATTGGCTGTGCTAGGCAGGAAGCAAGAGTAGGGAGTTCAGATAGTCCCCAGGTGAGGGACTAGCAGGTGGGCACATAGTCATAGAATCTTTGGGCAAGGGAAGGTAAGATTCAAGCAATAGTCTGGCCAGTTTGGAATTTTCTAGAGGTTAGGAAATATGGTGACTGATAAAAGTTGCTTAGCGGAGTAGAATACCAGATAATATGATATAATTTCCTCTACTTGGAGCAAGGCGCTTCCTTTTTGAGAACAGAGAAGACAAGAACCCAGTAGGAGGGTTCCATGCAGGGAGAAATGTAGATCATTCAGAAGTTGTCTCCCAAAAGAGTCCTTCTAAAGACTGTTGTGATGGGTGAGGGGAGGTAAACAGAATAGTTCTGGAAGGAGTTAATCTCCAGCTACCCTAGTGAGCTGTGGTGCCCATAAATGTTTACAGCACCTCCTGTCTTTGTTCTTGGTTCAGCAAACCCCTTCAAAGAGAGTGTATCAGAGGTGATAATCCCAAAGGGAACCCTGGGTCTTTCCCACCCAGGGCAAAGAGAAAATGTGACCCTTATTACTGGGGATTGTGGTCTGGGCTATAATGCAGTTGTGGACTCTTCCTCTCCTGAAAGTGTTTGGATAAGGAGAAACACAAAAGAGTGTCCTGGACTGGCTCTGCTTACTTTCTGTGGCTCTTTTAGCCACCCCACAAATAGCACATCCCACCTTCTACATGTGAAGAAGTCCAAGCAGGCAGGAAGAGAAGCCTCCAGATGGCTGGAGAGGAGGGGCCAGTGCAGTGCAGAACAATACGTGGCTTATTTATCTGACAGAGAAGGGGAAAGGCACCCTCCTGATGGAAGGACACAGAGCTCTGAAGGCCTTTCACTGCTAGACAGCTGACTGAGGAACACTGCAGCCTGGTGATCCAGGTACCCTCCTTTATCAAAGACCCAATCAAATGGAGGAAAGTCTCTGTCTCTGTTTCTCTCTCTGTCTCTCTGTCTCTCTCTGTGATTTAATTTTTATAATTCCTCTTATTCTTTGAAAATATCACATACATGTATAATATGCTGTAATCATATGTATTCCCTTCTGCTGAAACCCACTGAGCCTACTTGGTTCTACACATAGTTACATGTAGCATTTTTGGGACTACATCCCTAAAGAAAATTTATTCTCTCAATTGACCATCATTTGCCAATAGACCTTCACCTAGAGACAGACTTTTGTAATGTCTTCACACATTCATGCTGGCATTTTCTTTGGTTTGATCTTGCACAGGTCTTGTGATCCTAGGAACTCATGTCGGTGACTGCCCTGTTACGTCTGGACAACATTGTCTAGCCATCTCCATGAAGTTGTTTATTTGGGTTCCCTGAGACTTTTTTTTATTCTCTTATACAATACATCCCCACTCTAGTTTCCCCTACAGACTTTCTTTGTAGGACTATCTTCATTGTATCCTACAGATTTGGGTGTGTTGTATTTACATTTTTTCATTCAACACTAGGAAAATTTAAACTTCTTTGTTAACTTTCAATTATCCATTCATTATCCAGAAGGGTGTTGTTCAATCTCTATGACAATGTGTATTTTCTGTGGTTTCTATTGTTTTATAGCAAGGCTTATTCCACTGGGGTCAAATTAGATACAAGGAACTGTTTCATTTGTGCTGTATTTGTTGTGAGATGCTCTGTGTCAAAATATGTGGTCGATTTTAGCCATGGTTTAAGAGACCCACTAAGATAACATTATATTTGATCTTTTGCTTCTAGTATTCCACTCTCATAGTAGAATCTTAAAATCATGGGATACTTCTTTGTCTAAAATATTTGGAAGAAAGTAGTTACACAAGTGGATTACAGAGATTTTACCAGTTTGGGTAGGGGACTAAGACAATGCTGAGAAGCCAACAGAAGCAGAATTCCTTGAGCATCAGATGAAAGCACTGGCTTTGCATAATCCCATAGGCAAGAGAAAGGCTTTCAAAATTCCAAAGCATGAAAGAAATGCAGCAAAGCAATATTCAGACACGTTGCCCTCACATCTATTCACAAGAAAATTGATGCAGAGAGATGCTGCAAGCATGGGTAGGCTAGTGTAACAAACATGATGAATGGCCAAAGTAGAACAATAACAAGTAGTGATGAAGCAGGAAGGAGATATATGAGACTTAGCAGGATTGAATGACTGATTAGCTAGAGAGAAGGAGAAGGAGATGGCTATGAAGCAATTGTAGAATGGCATCACTAATCTAGAAAATATTATAGGCATGTATGCCTAACAACAACACAGTATAGTGTGGACAGGGTATGAATATGTGGCCACTATCCACAGAGGTCAGACTATAGTAGTGGATATGACTGTCAATGATGATACTGGCAGAATTAGCCCCCAGCTAGAAGAGTTATCATTAATAAAACAAAATATAAATGCTGATGCAGGGGTGTGTGTGTGTGTGTGTGTGTGTGTGTGTGAACCCTTACATACTGCTAGTGAGACTATCAGTTGGGCCAGCTATTATGTAAATCAGTATGGAGGTTCCACAATAAAGAAAAATAGACTAGGCCAGAGAACCTGACAGCCTCTGGAACAGGCAGAAGCACAGAGGGGCTGAGGCAGCACCCTGTGTGGGCTGGGGACAGCCGGCCACCTTCCGGACCGGAGGACAGGTGCCCGCCCGGCTGGGGAGGCGACCTAAGCCACAGCAGCAGCGGTCGCCATCTTGGTCCGGGACCCGCCGAACTTAGGAAATTAGTCTGAACAGGTGAGAGGGTGCGCCAGAGAACCTGACAGCTTCTGGAACAGGCGGAAGCACAGAGGCGCTGAGGCAGCACCCTTTGTGGGCCGGGGACAGCCAGCCACCGTCCGGACCGGAGGACAGGTGCCCGCCCGGCTGGGGAGGCGGCCTAAGCCACAGCAGCAGTGGTCGCCATCTTGGTCCGAGACCCGCCGAACTTAGGAAATTAGTCTGAACAGGTGAGAGGGTGCGCCAGAGAACCTGACAGCTTCTGGAACAGGCAGAAGCACAGAGGCGCTGAGGCAGCACCCTGTGTGGGCCGGGGACAGCCGGCCACCTTCCGGACCGGAGGACAGGTGCCCACCCGGCTGGGGAGGCGGCCTAAGCCACAGCAGCAGCGGTCGCCATCTTGGTCCCGGGACTCCAAGGAACTTAGGAATTTAGTCTGCTTAGGTGAGAGTCTGTACCACCTGGGAACTGCCAAAGCAACACAGTGTCTGAGAAAGGTCCTGTTTTGGGCCTTCTTCTTCGGCCAGGAGGAGGTCCAAATACAAGATATCTGCGCACCTTCCCTGTAAGAGAGCTTGCCAGCAGAGAGTGCTCTGAGCACTGAAACTCAGAGGAGAGAATCTGTCTCCCAGGTCTGCTGATAGACGGTAACAGAATCACCAGAAGAACAATCTCTAAACAGAGTCAACTATAACTACTAACTCCAGAGATTACCAGATGGCGAAAGGTAAACGGAGGAATCTTACTAACAGGAACCAAGACCACTCACCATCACCAGAACCCAGCACACCCACTTCGCCCAGTCCAGGGAACCCCAACACACCTGAGAACCTAGACCTAGATTTAAAAGCATATCTCATGATGATGGTAGAGGACATCAAGAAGGACTTTAATAAATCACTTAAAGAAATACAGGAGAACACTGCTAAAGAGTTACAAGTCCTTAAAGAAAAACAGGAAAACACAATCAAACAGGTAGAAGTCCTTACAGAAAAAGAGGAAAAAACATACAAACAGGTGATGGAAATGAACAAAACCATACTAGACCTAAAAAGGGAAGTAGACACAATAAAGAAAACTCAAAGCGAGGCAACACTAGAGATAGAAACCCTAGGAAAGAAATCTGGAACCATAGATTTGAGCATCAGCAACAGAATACAAGAGATGGAAGAGAGAATCTCAGGTGCAGAAGATTCCATAGAGAACATCGGCACAACAATCAAAGAAAATGGAAAATGCAAAAAGATCCTAACTCAAAATATCCAGGAAATCCAGGACACAAAGAGAAGACCAAACGTACGGATAATAGGAGTGGATGAGAATGAAGATTTTCAACTCAAAGGTCCAGCAAACATCTTCAACAAAATTATTGAAGAAAACTTCCCAAATCTAAAGAATGAGATGCATATGAACATACAAGAAGCCTACAGAACTCCAAATAGACTGGACCAGAAAAGAAATTCCTCCCGACACATAATAATCAGAACATCAAATGCACTAAATAAAGATAGAATACTAAAAGCAGTAAGGGAAAAAGGTCAAGTAACATATAAAGGCAAGCCTATCAGAATTACACCAGATTTTTCACCAGAGACTATGAAAGCCAGAAGAGCCTGGACAGATGTTATACAGACACTAAGAGAACACAAACTGCAGCCCAGGCTACTATACCCAGCCAAACATTCAATTATCATAGAGGGAGAAAACAAAGTATTCCACGACAAAACCAAATTCACGCATTATCTCTCCACGAATCCAGCCCTTCAAAGGATAATAACAGAAAAAAACCAATACAAGAACGGGAACAACGCCCTAGAAAAAACAAGAAGGTAATCCCTCAACAAACCTAAAAGAAGACAGCCACAAGAACAGAATGCCACCTTTAACAACTAAAATAACAGGAAGCAACAATTACTTTTCCTTAATATCTCTTAACATCAATGGTCTCAACTCGCCAATAAAAAGACATAGACTAACAAACTGGCTACACAAACAAGACCCAACATTTTGCTGCTTACAGGAAACTCATCTCAGAGAAAAAGATAGACACTACCTCAGAATGAAAGGCTGGAAAACAATTTTCCAAGCAAATGGTATGAAGAAACAAGCAGGAGTAGCCATCCTAATATCTGATAAGATTGACTTCCAACCCAAAGTCATCAAAAAAGACAAGGAGGGACACTTCATTCTCATCAAAGGTAAAATCCTCCAAGAGGAACTCTCAATTCTGAATATCTATGCTCCAAATACAAGAGCAGCCACATTCACTAAAGAAACTTTAGTAAAGCTCAAAGCACACATTGCGCCTCACACAATAATAGTGGGAGACTTCAACACACCACTTTCAACAATGGACAGATCATGGAAACAGAAACTAAACAGGGACACACTGAAACTAACAGAAGTGATGAAACAAATGGATCTGACAGATATCTACAGAACATTTTATCCTAAAACAAAAGAATATACCTTCTTCTCAGCACCTCATGGTACCTTCTCCAAAATTGACCACATAATAGGTCACAAATCAGGCCTCAACAGATTCAAAAATATTGAAATTGTCCCATGTATCCTATCAGATCACCATGCACTAAGGCTGATCTTCAATAACAAAATAAATAACAGAAAGCCAACATTCACATGGAAACTGAACAACACTCTTCTCAATGATACCTTGGTCAAGGAAGGAATAAAGAAAGAAATTAAAGACTTTTTAGAGTTTAATGAAAATGAAGCCACAACGTACCCAAACCTTTGGGACACAATGAAAGCATTTCTAAGAGGGAAACTCATAGCTATGAGTGCCTTCAAGAAAAAACGGGAGAGAGCACATACTAGCAGCTTGACAACACATCTAAAAGCTCTAGAAAAAAAGGAAGCAAATTCACCCAAGAGGAGTAGACGGCAGGAAATAATCAAACTCAGGGGTGAAATCAACCAAGTGGAAACAAGAAGAACTATTCAAAGAATTAACCAAACGAGGAGTTGGTTCTTTGAGAAAATCAACAAGATAGATAAACCCTTAGCTAGACTCACTAAAGGGCACAGGGACAAAATCCTAATTAACAAAATCAGAAATGAAAAGGGAGACATAACAACAGATCCTGAAGAAATCCAAAACACAATCAGATCCTTCTACAAAAGGCTATACTCAACAAAACTGGAAAACCTGGACGAAATGGACAAATTTCTGGACAGATACCAGGTACCAAAGTTGAATCAGGATCAAGTTGACCTTCTAAACAGTCCCATATCCCCTAAAGAAATAGAAGCAGTTATTAATAGTCTCCCAGCCAAAAAAAGCCCAGGACCAGACGGGTTTAGTGCAGAGTTCTATCAGACCTTCAAAGAAGATCTAACTCCAGTTCTGCACAAACTTTTTCACAAGATAGAAGTAGAAGGTATTCTACCCAACTCATTTTATGAAGCCACTATTACTCTGATACCTAAACCACAGAAAGATCCAACAAAGATAGAGAACTTCAGACCAATTTCTCTTATGAACATCGATGCAAAAATTCTTAATAAAATTCTCGCTAACCGAATCCAAGAACACATTAAAGCAATCATCCATCCTGACCAAGTAGGTTTTATTCCAGGGATGCAGGGATGGTTTAATATACGAAAATCCATCAATGTAATCCATTATATAAACAAACTCAAAGACAAAAACCACATGATCATCTCGTTAGATGCAGAAAAAGCATTTGACAAGATCCAACACCCATTCATGATAAAAGTTCTGGAAAGATCAGGAATTCAAGGCCAATACCTAAACATGATAAAAGCAATCTACAGCAAACCAGTAGCCAACATCAAAGTAAATGGAGAGAAGCTGGAAGCAATCCCACTAAAATCAGGGACTAGACAAGGCTGCCCACTTTCTCCCTACCTTTTCAACATAGTACTTGAAGTATTAGCCAGAGCAATTCGACAACAAAAGGAGATCAAGGGGATACAAATTGGAAAAGAGGAAGTCAAAATATCACTTTTTGCAGATGATATGATAGTATATATAAGTGACCCTAAAAATTCCAACAGAGAACTCCTAAACCTGATAAACAGCTTCGGTGAAGTAGCTGGATATAAAATTAACTCAAACAAGTCAATGGCCTTTCTCTACACAAAGAATAAACAGGCTGAGAAAGAAATTAGGGAAACAACACCCTTCTCAATAGCCACAAATAATATAAAATATCTCGGCGTGACTCTAACGAAGGAAGTGAAAGATCTGTATGATAAAAACTTCAAGTCCCTGAAGAAAGAAATTAAAGAAGATCTCAGAAGATGGAAAGATCTCCCATGCTCATGGATTGGCAGGACCAACATTGTAAAAATGGCTATCTTGCCAAAAGCAATCTACAGATTCAATGCAATCCCCATTAAAATTCCAACTCAATTCTTCAACGAATTAGAAGGAGCAATTTGCAAATTCATCTGGAATAACAAAAAACCGAGGATAGCAAAAACTCTTCTCAAGGATAAAAGAACCTCTGGTGGAATCACCATGCCTGACCTAAAGCTTTACTACAGAGCAATTGTGATAAAAACTGCATGGTACTGGTATAGAGACAGACAAGTGGACCAATGGAATAGAATTGAAGACCCAGAAATGAACCCACACACCTATGGTCACTTGATCTTCGACAAGGGAGCCAAAACCATCCAGTGGAAGAAAGACAGCATTTTCAACAATTGGTGCTGGCACAACTGGTTGTTATCATGTAGAAGAATGCGAATCGATCCATACTTATCTCCTTGTACTAAGGTCAAATCTAAGTGGATCAAGGAACTTCACATAAAACCAGAGACACTGAAACTTATAGAGGAGAAAGTGGGGAAAAGCCTTGAAGATATGGGCACAGGGGAAAAATTCCTGAACAGAACAGCAATGGCTTGTGCTGTAAGATCGAGAATTGACAAATGGGACCTAATGAAACTCCAAAGTTTCTGCAAGGCAAAAGACACTGTCTATAAGACAAAAAGACCACCAACAGACTGGGAAAGGATCTTTACCTATCCTAAATCAGATAGGGGACTAATATCCAACATATATAAAGAACTCAAGAAGGTGGACCTCAGAAAATCAAATAACCCCCTTAAAAAATGGGGCTCAGAACTGAACAAAGAATTCTCACCTGAGGAATATCGAATGGCAGAGAAGCACCTGAAAAAATGTTCAACATCCTTAATCATCAGGGAAATGCAAATCAAAACAACCCTGAGATTCCACCTCACACCAGTCAGAATGGCTAAGATCAAAAATTCAGGTGACAGCAGATGCTGGCGAGGATGTGGAGAAAGAGGAACACTCCTCCATTGTTGGTGGGATTGCAGGCTTGTACAACCACTCTGGAAATCAGTCTGGCGGTTCCTCAGAAAATTGGACATAGTACTACCGGAGGATCCAGCAATACCTCTCCTGGGCATATATCCAGAAGAAGCCCCAACTGGTAAGAAGGACACATGCTCCACTATGTTCATAGCAGCCTTATTTATAATAGCCAGAAACTGGAAAGAACCCAGATGCCCCTCAACAGAGGAATGGATACAGAAAATGTGGTACATCTACACAATGGAGTACTACTCAGCTATTAAAAAGAATGAATTTATGAAATTCCTAGCCAAATGGATGGACCTGGAGAGCATCATCCTGAGTGAGGTAACACAATCACAAAGGAACTCACACAATATGTACTCACTGATAAGTGGATACTAGCCCAAAACCTAGGATACCCACGATATAAGATACAATTTCCTAAACACATGAAACTCAAGAAAAATGAAGACTGAAGTGTGGACACTATGCCCCTCCTTAGAAGTGGGAACAAAACACCCATGGAAGGAGTTACAGAAACAAAGTATGGAGCTGAGATGAAAGGATGGACCATGTAGAGACTGCCATATCCAGGGATCCACCCCATAATCAGCTTCCAAATGCTGACACCATTGCATACACTAGCAAGATTTTACTGAAAGGACCCAGATGTAGCTGTCTCTTGTGAGACTATGCCGGGGCCTAGCAAACACAGAAGTGGATGCTCACAGTCAGCTAATGGATGGATCACAGGGCTCCCAATGGAGGAGCTAGAGAAAGTACCCAAGGAGCTAAAGGGATCTTCAACCCTATAGGTGGAACAACATTATGAACTAACCAGTACCCCTGAGCTCTTGACTCTAGCTGCATATGTATCAAAAGATGGCCTAGTCGGCCATCACTGGAAAGAGAGGCCCATTGGACACGCAGACTTTGTGTGCCCCGGTACAGGGGAACGCCAGGGCCAAAGGGGGGGAGTGGGTGGGTAGGGGAGTGGGGGTGGGTGGGTAAGGGGGACTTTTGGTATAGCATTGGAAATGTAAATGAGCTAAATACCTAATTAAAAAAAAATGAAAAAAAAAAAAAGAAAAATAGACTATAATATTATCCAATGATATCATTCCTGAGTCTATAGTTAAAGGACCTTAAGAAAAATATCACAGAGATACTTGCACAGATATACTCGGAACTATTAAACCATTTCAGACATCTGGATTTTGCTCACAGAGTATCAGCCTACCAAATTGCCTTTCCTAATACCTTTTTTTCTGCTTGGTAGTAGATTACTTCACTTTGTTAATTAAAAAAAAAAATCTATGTGACAGGCTTATTTTATTTGTGGGGGTAGGGGTAGGAATTGAACCTAGGGCCTCATACATACAAACCAGGGGCCCAATTCCTCATTTCCCACCCTCTGATAAGATTTTACTCACAGCACTAAGACTGAAAAGTGATAGTCGCTGCAAGATCAGAGCATGTGAGTAAGGAATAAATAGACCATTTTAGGGGCCATGCTCTGTGGGATAAAGAACAGATCATAAGGACTGTATCAAGTGCCATGTGTAAAGCTGTCCAGAAGCTAATACTTGTATTTGTGCCTATAGGAACTTTCAGAAACATGGTCCCACTAGACCACTACAATTACCTACTTGAGAAAGGAGAAAGTCAGGCTTCAGAGACTTATTCATACAAGACTTGAATATAAGTCTTTTATACAAGTTTCTCTGTTTCTCCCATAAACTGCTTTTCAGATGTTTTCCTAAAACACCAGCATTAGCATGTCCTGGAAGTGCATCAGAAATAAAATTCAGACGCCCTGATCCAGAAACCAAGAGGAGGGCACTAACCTGGGTTTCTACAAGATCTCAGTGTAATTTGGTTACACTCTCAGGCTAGAGAGTCTTTACTTGACCATACATTTTGGAACAAATATTCAAATTGCCTTTCAAACTACTAGTGATGGCCACTGGCTCCTTCTGCTTAGACAGATGTGGAGTCTTGCCCTCTAAGGTAGGCTGAGAGTCTCCCTTCTGCCAGCAGTGCTAAACACATAATAGGCAACAGCTGTTTGAAAAGTACCTGGCCTCTAGGGGTAGGAATGGACTTCTCTTTGATGAAGAAGGTTTCAGAACTACAAAAACAACTTCTGGGTCACAACTGTTTTTGTCAGAGGGACATATGGGCTGACGAGCAATTTCCATATACAAACCTTCCCTGGGAGGCCTCACCTGGTTGAATAATATTCTGTGTAAACCCCTGGGAATTTTTGAAGTCTCAAGTATTTTCAAACTTATGGTTCATTAAGTTTTCCATTTCTGTGGGCTTTTTTCTTTTTTTCACCTTTATAAAATTCACTTGATAAAGACACATTTATAGTATTACAAATTTATAGTATTCATGATGATTTACATATGCAAACATTTAGTAATGCTTAAATTATGATAATAAATAATACAGGTTGATTTCTTTGTGTAGGTGTGCATGTGCGTGCATATATGTGTGTCATGAGAACATTGAAGATCTAACTTAGGCCTTGGTGGTGGCATATATTCCCGCAGGTAATTCTTTTTTTTTTTTTTTTTTTTGAGAGAGAGATTTTCTTTATATACATTTCAAATGCTAACCCAAAAGTTCTGAAAACCCTCCTCCCACCCTGCTCCCCTACCCACGAACTCCCTCTTCTTGGCCCTGGCATTCCTCTGTACTGGGGCATATAAAGTTTGCAATACCAAGGGGCCTCTCTTCCCAGTGATGGCCGACTAGGCCATCTTCTGCTACATATGCAGCAAGAGACGCGATCTCTGGGGGTACTGGTTAGTTCACATTGTTGTTCCACTTATAGGGTTGTAGACCCCTTCGGCTCCTTTGGTGCTTTCTCTAGCTCCTCCATTGGGGGCCCTGTGCTCCATCCAATAGATGACTGTGAGTATCCACTTCTGTATTTGCCAAGCACTGGCATAGCCTCATACGAGACAGCTATAACAGGGTCCCTTCATCAAAATCTTTCTGGCATATGCAATAATGTCTGGGTTTGGTGACTGATTATGGGAAGTTGTCCATTTCATCCAGGTTTTCTAGTTTTGTTGAGTATAGCATTTTGTAGTAGGATCTGATAATATTTTGGATTTCCTCAGGTTTTGTTGTTATGTCTCCTTTTTCATTTTCGATTTTGTTAATTAGGATACTGTCCCTGTGCCCTCTAGTTAGTCTGGCTAAGGGTTTATCTATCTTGTTGATTTTCTCAAAGAACCAGCTCCTGGTTTGGTTGATTCTTTGAATAGTTCTTTTTGTTTCCACTTGGTTGATTTCAGCCCTGAGTTTGATTATTTCCTGCCATCTACTCCTCTTGGGTGAATTTGCTTCCTTTTTTTCTAGAGCTTTTAGGTGTGCTGTCAGGCTGCTAGTGTGTGCTCTCTCTAGTTTCTTTTTGGAGGCACTCAGGGCTATGAGTTTTCCTCTTAGGACTTGCAGGTAATTCTTAAGCTTCAGACTAACCACATCCTATCTGGAAAAAAATGTCTGCTTTCTTCTAGGATTCCCAACTGACAACAAAAATCCAGAGGATCACACAGATATACCGCTAATATTTTATATCTGGGGAAATTATTTAAAATTATTTTGATATCATAATGACACCAGTTCACTCTCCCAGCTACACCATGTACAGCTCTTGCTCTTTGTCAAATACTACAGAACTTTTAAGGAGCACTAATGATGCTGCATGAAACAGAAATTGAACACTATCGAAGTTATTCTATGAAGCCAGAAATATCATGCAATATAAGAACATAACAACAAGAAAACTATAGACCATATTCCCTTATGAACACAAAAATTCTCAGTAAAATATTTGGAAGTGACATTTTAAAAATATATCATTGCTCAGGTTTGTTGTATTCTAGGGCCATATGGATAATATAACACACATAAATAAATGTAATAGCAAATAAGTGAGGAAAGGAATGAGAGGATTATCTCAAAAGATACAAAAGCTCCCTAACAATGTCTCTAACATTGTAATAAATAAATAATAAAAGGTCTTTAATAAAATTCATCCATGTCCCAAAGAAGCTAGAAACAGGACATATATCAATACATAAAGGCTAGATATGACAAACACATAGAAAACATTATTCTAAGTGAGGAAGAGGAAAACAAGAATTGTTTTCTCAAAACTAAGGAGGTCGGGGGTGACCACGCTCTCCACTCTTAATCAGTAATTGATGCATGAAATCTTAGTTACAGCAAAACAGGCAAGAGAAAGAAATTGATGGAGCATAAACAAGGAAGAAGTTAAAGTATACCTGTTTGCAGATAAAATTGTACTATATTTAGAAGACCTTAACAACTCTGTAAAAAATGTCTGGTAAGATCTGATAATTTTAGGAAAGTATCAGAATGAAAGCCATTATACAAAAGTAGTAGATTTTCTACATATCAACAAGCATTTTGAGAAAGAAATCAAAGGGAAACAAATCCCATTTATAACAGCCTCAGAAAGAGATGAGGAGTAATGTGAAAATAGCTATACTACCCAAACTTGTCTAGAGTTTAATGCAATTCCTTCTGAAATGCTAATGGCATTCTTTATACAACTAGAAAAACACATCCTAAAATTTATATGGAGGCACAAAAGATCTGAATCGCAAAGCTGGCTAGAGCAGAAAGGGAACCATGAAGAAATTACAATACCTGGTTCAAGTTGTACTACAGAGATCAAGTAATACAAACAGCCAATGTACTGCACAGAAATAGATGCACAGACTAATGTAATAAAGCAGAAGTTGTAGAAATAAACCCACGCAGCTACATCCATTTGCGATATGACAGAGGTCCAAAAGCAAACACTTAGGAAAATAGAGCCTCATCATGAAAAGGGAAGGGTGCAGGAAAAACTGGATATCAAGAGAATAAAAACAAATGTGGGAAACGGATATAAAACTTGAGACCACTATGATAATAATCCATATTCAGATAGACAAATATAGCATTTTCAAATGTGGAATCTAGACTAACACACACACACACACACACACACACACACACACACACACACACATACACTAAAGTGAAGGAAGCCTATTTGGGGGACGGAAAGGACTAATAGAAAAGGAAAGAAAACAATCAGAATAAAAAATTGGAAAGGAAAAGGAGGACATATATCATATAGTTTCATATGCAGAGCCTAGATTTGATGGTATATCTATACTCTGTATAAAATGAAAACATAAATACAGACAGTGAAGTGAATGTGAGCAAAGTCAATTATATATATATATATATATATGCATAAAATATGACAATGAAACCAATTAATTTATATATAAAGTTTTAAAAATTAATCTTAAAAAATAAGAAAAGATTTCAGCAGAGCACCCGGGAAATGGGACTAAGGAAGCAGCAGCAAGGAGAGGCACAAGACAGTGTCTCCTAGCTGACTTGAAAGCTAAGTCAAAATAATGTAGCTTATATGACCAAAGGGAGGGGTTGTGGTAAAGATATTTGTATTAAGCATAGTACAGTTTTTCATGAATATGAAGCATTATACCTATAACAAACACAGGCCAGCGCTTCATGAAGGATTGCATGTGCACCAACCATAGCACAGTCCTTTATGCAAATAGATTGTGTGTATCCAATAATGTCAGCCCTTCAATGTGAAAAAAAGTTTATTAGTGCACCAATTATGGCCCAACCCTTCATGCAAATGAAGGTTGTTCTTTCCCTGATCATGGCATAGTCCTCTGTGCAAATGAAACAGAGTTTTTATAGCAGTCATGTCACAGTTCAGCAAGAAAATAAACAATTGTTTTTACACTAGACCTAAGCATTTTGATGGATCACCAGGAAGAGTCTCTACTGTAACCTTGATGAAACTAGCTGCAGAGTCATCTTTTATTCACACAAGTTGTATATCCAAAATCCTACAAGAGAAGAAACAATAAAGAAAGCATAGTATGGAGAAAGATACAAACACAAATATTTCCTGTATTCTCTCAGATGTGGAATATGTAACATCAACATGTGTGTGATACAAATACATGTACATATGTGTATATATACATATATACATATGTATGCATACACACACACACACACACACACACATACACATGATGAGAGTGGAAAGGTGGAGAGGATAGGGACCAGTAGGACAAGAGATGGTAATCAGGACATAAATATGAGCAAAGTAAAATGATATACATATATGAAAAACTATCTTTTTTTTCTTTTTTTTTAAAAATTAGGTATTTTCTTCATTTACATTTAAAATGCTATCCCAAAAGTCCCCCATACCTCCCCCCCCCACTCCCCTACCCACCCACTCCCACTTCTTGGCCCTGGTGTACCCCTGTACTGAGGTATATAAAGTTTGCAAGACCAAGGTGCCTCTCTTCCCAGTGATGGCCTACTAGGCCATCTTCTGCTACATATGCAGCTAGAGATATGAGCTCTGGTGGTACTGGTTAGTTCATATTGTTGTTCCACCTATAGGGTTGCAGATGCCCCCAGCTCCTTGGGTGCTTTCTCTAGCTTCTCCATTGGGGGCCCTGTGTTTCATCTTATAGATGACTGTGAGCATCCTCTTCTGTATTTGCCAGGCACTGGCATAGCCTTACAAGAGAGAGCTATATCAGGGTCCTGTGAGCAAAATCTTTCTGGCATGTGGAATAGTGTCTGGGTTTGGTGGATGATTATGGGATGGATCCCCGGGTGGGGTAGTCTCTGGATAGTCCATCCTTTCGTCTTAGCTCACTGGTTGTAGCAATCAGAAAGTGGGCCCTGCATCTCACCTGGGCAGTGCAATGGAGCTGGCCTTAATAGCAAAGGCACAGATGAGCCAGCCCCTAGGGTGCAACATAAGGAGAGCTGGCCCAGATCCTCTCAAACAGCACTTGGGAGAGGAGATCCCATGCCTTGACTGGGCAGCACAGTGGAGCTGGCTCTGGAGGTGTAGGTACAGGTGAGGTGGTCCCAAGGGCATGAAAGCAGGTGCCATTGGGTGGCCTAGATGCAGCAGTGCTAGGGAGCTCACCCCCTCAGGGTACAGATAAGAGTGAGCCTGCAAGCTCATCTGCTCAGCTACCACCCAGACCCAAATCCAGGGTTCTGCATTGGCCCACCCCAAAATATGCATCACATGCAAATGTTTGGGACAATCCTGCCTACCCAAAGTTGTAGGATATCCATGACATAGAGCAACAGCAGGATATAGGGGAGGAGTCCCAGTGAAGATCCAATATTGACCATGTCACAGAAGCTAGAAATCTCAAACTAGACCAATGACTCATTGCAATGAACAGTTGCAAGTGCAGCTGTGTGGACAGAGGGATACATGGCAGGACACATGGTGACATAGTATAGCTTCAAACGATGAGATGTTTTCTATGCTTTGTTTTGGTTGTTTGAGTGTGTTTTACTTTGTGGAGGAGGTTACAAGGGCAAAGGGCAGATATAAAGAGACTAGGAGATGAGCAGGATGGGGATGCATGATGTGAAGCTCACAAAGAATAAATAAAAGGTTAAAAAAAAGTAAGCTCTATCGGGAGGCAGAGGCAGGCGGATTTCTGAGTTCGAGGCCAGCCTGGTCTACAAAGTGAGTTCCAGGACAGCCAGGGCTATACAGAGAAACCCTGTCTCGAACCCCCCGCCCCCCCAAAAAAAACCAGTAAGCTCTAGAACCAAAGTGTCCAGAGTTGAATTCACCATGGTTAACTATATGGCCTTGGCTCTGCTGTTTAACAGCTCCCCATTCTCTTACATTATCTCTAAAATGAAAGTAATAATTGAACAGGGAAAGTATATCTTAATACTGGTTGAATTCTTGCTGTTTCTATTATATACACACACACACACACACACACACACAAATATACATATACATATATTTGTGTGTGTGTGTGTGTGTATCGGACATGATTTCATATTTTAAAATACTTTTTCAAAAAATGTAATAACTGTGCAGTATTTCATTGAAATTTCCATATAATACAAATAATGAATATTGAGGTAATTCCTAAGTTTCTGCTAATAGAAACTATACTACAAAGAATATCTTTGTATTTCTTCAAACATATATCTGATTACATCTTTGAGACAAAGTTCTGCACATGGAGCTCTGGATGTTAAGCTGTGTGACTGAGGTAATAAAAGCCCATTAAAACCCAAAGAGGTCATGCAATTTGCACTTCTACCAACAGTTTGTTAGATCTATGCTGCCCTTTAAATCCTCAGGGCACCACCAAGCCATCTCTTTAAAATGCAGATTCTGGTTGAATGGGTCTGAACTGAAGTGGCTTTTCTAACAAGTTCTCATTTGATGCAGATGTTGCTAGTCTAAGGCCCACACTTGGAATAGTAAGGTATTAGAGTGGATGTTTCTTGGCATTCTTGCCGAAAGTATATATTAAATGTTCAGATTTTTGCCATGATCCATGAAAATTTTATCTTGTTCCTTAAATTAATCTAGATTTATTTAATTGTAATGAGTTCCAGGCAAGCCTACACTGCATTGTGAAATCTTATCTCAAAATAAAATTATGAGTGTGGTGAAATACTGTTCATTTATATTTATATTTATATGCCAAATTTCTTTTGATTTGAACTACCTCCTCTGAGGCTTTTGCTCTGTAAAAAGGTTTTATTTTTCTTTTTAATTTAGTTTTATTTTCAAGAGTTCTTCAAGAAAACCAGTCCCTTTCCATATATACAGTGGAACAAAGTACAAAATGTTTTCATGTATTAGTCTCTCTCTCTCTCTCTCTCTCACACACACACACACACACACACACACACACACACACACACACAGACACCCCTATATATTCCATGGTGCTTTAAATTTTAATATCACATAGTACAATATAAACTGTTTTCCTTTATGACTCCTAAGTTTTGTATTTTTCTTTAAAATATCTTTAATATTATAAAATTAACACATGGGGGCTGGAGAGATGGCTCAGCGGTTAAGAGCACTGACTGCTCTTCCAGAGGTCCTGAGTTCAACTCCCAACAACAACATGGTGGCTCACAACCATCTGTGATGGGATCCGATGCCTTCTTCTGTTGTGTCTGAGGAGGAAGATGGCGTACTCACATACATTAAATAAATAAATAAATAGATGTATGTTAAAACATTTTAAAATGAACTTATATACTAAAAGTCATACTTGTCCTTTAGAATTTGTAAAAGATTGGTTCTAGGATACCAAAGTCCACAGGTATTCAAGAAGTATATAAAATGGTGTCATATTTCTATGTAACCTAAACACATCTTACCAGATATTTTAAATCACCTCTGGATTATATATAGTAGCTAATGTAGTATGAATAGCATATAAATAGTTGTTTGACAATATTGTTCAGAGAATCATAACTAAGAAAAAAAAGCCCATTCAGTGTGAATGTAACCTGGTTCAGAATGCTTTTGATCTGTGATTGGTTGAATCTATAAATGTGGAACCTGTAGACACAGAAAGATGGTTATGTTAACTGGTGTTTCTAGATCAATTTCCAGGCTTAATTATGGCCTATTAATCGGTTTCCTTACATATTAGCACCAATGTATTTTATAACTAGTCCTTCTCTCCATTATTATTTTTTTCATTCTTGACTGTTCCTGACAAATCTTATATATATACTTTAGAATCAGGTAGGACATGCTTGACCATGATGTGTCTTGGAGACAACATGCGGTTGAAAATGACTGGGAGTCACAAGTTATATAACCTCATATATTAAGGTTGGGTCTGTGATGAAACTCTAACAGGTTTTAAGGTTCTGTTCTCAGATCAGAAATATCAACATTGCCTGAGAACTTACTGTGCCTCTATGAATTAAAAATTCTGGAGAGAACACAGTGACAAAATGTATTTCATAATCCTCTGGTGGGATCAAATGTGCACTTCAGGGTTATTACTTTAGGGTACAGCAGTGGATTAGAGACAAATTAAAGGGGGAAAAGGTTCAAGGTAAATAGAAAGGAAACAAAAAAAGTATCCACTGTTGAAATGAAGAAACTAATACTTATGAATAAAGTACTGTTTCTAAATGGTGCCTGCACAACATCATTTAAATATAATCCAGTAAGGTAGATCAGATCATTCTCATTGTATAGATAAAGAAATTGTGCTTCAATAACTTGCTAAAAGTCATCCAATTGATAGATGACTTGATCATCATTCTAATATACATAAGTGGTAAAGTTCCTTCCCCTACTTTACTATACTGATAAAAACCTATTCTTTGGAAAACAAAGAAAGATAAGCCTTGATGTTTTAAATCTATCTGGTAGACACTCATTCATCTTGGAGCTAACAATACATAGAAGAGTGTTGTGGTGTTAAGTGAGTGACCAGGGGTAATGAGAAAATGGGAAGTGAGAAAATAGAGACAATGGATCTAAGAATATTTTTTGAGAGTTAAAGAGGTTTCATTGTGAAGGGAAAGACAGTTAAAGAATGTGAAATTTTAAGGGAAGATTGTATTCTAAGGAGAAAAAGAGCATCTGTACATATTTAAATGGGATTCAGATTAATTTAGCTTGTGGGTGGAGTACAATCTTTAGTTCTAGTCTCTCACCAAAACACTATAATGTTATAATGTTTCTATTTATTTTTTTCTCACAGTTTCCAATTGTATCTCTCCATCCATCTATTTGCCTGCCTGTCTGCCTGCGCACACACACACACACACACACACACACACACACACACACACAACTCTTGAGTGTTCTTTTTCTTCAGCACTTACATTGCATTGTTCACCAGGTGGTACCTGCAAGGCATCTCCACTTATTAATTCATCCTGCACACTGCAATGGTCACTATTCCTTTCTCTGCATAAGCAACCACAATACATGAACAGCCTACATCTAATCAAGTTCCTTCCACTATTCTGAAAGTGCCAAGTTGATTCTCACTCCCCTAATTTTACATGTGCTTGACCTCCTTAATAGTCCTCAAACCTAGATTACTCTCCATTCTATCTTTACATTTTATAAAAAACCCTTTAAGCCTACATCCTTGTTGTTTTCTGCAAAATAGTGCTATTTTCTTCCTTTCATTTTTGAAACTACTCAAAACAGGTATTATTCATCTTAATCATCATCAACTTCTTTGTTCAGCTATATTATTTATTTTGTATTGCTTGTTCTTTGACATTTCTTTCTTTCTTGACACACATACACATGACATGGACGGTGTCTGAGAAGGTCAGATTAGATTCCCAAGGACTGGAGTTAAAGGTTGCTATGGGCCACCCAATGTAAAAGCTGGGAACTGAACTCTGGAAGATCAGTCAGTGCACTTAGCAACTATGTCATTTTTTAAGCACCTGTTATTATATAATCTGATACATGTCTATAATTCATTCTATTATTCTCTCCCACTACCCTCTCTTATTTCTGTTCTACACACACACACACACACACACACACACACACAACGTGTCATAAGTCTACCTATTATCATTTTCCATGGTTGTCAAACAACTCATTTTGGAACAGAAGATTCAAGATTCATAATTATGAGCATTCATATGGTACCCTATAGCATCTCATCTCCCATTGTTTATTTCATATTCTCTTTTAACTAGAAGATAGTGTGAGGACATTATATTCCCACCTGTTTACCACCACACTGTTTAAAATATGTGCCAAGTACTCAAAAGATAGAAATCATGTAATAAGAGATCTTTTGGGAATTAGTTTTTGATAAAGAGATCTTTTGGGAAATAGTTTTTAGAAAACACGCACTTTGTTCTTAATCGTGAATGCAATATGGTATAAATTCATGGGATGGATACTCAGTATCAGGTGCAGCACTTTTTCATGACGAGACAATTTATTGCTTACTAGATACCCTTCAGGTGACAAACATTGCCTTTAACTGTCATAAAGGTAAAACTATGTGATGTTTAAAGATTTCCACAGTAATTCTACGATTTCTACTCACTGCCTATAGACTGCACTTAAAAATCCAAGCTCAATGTTCTAGTCCAAAAAACACAGATTGCTTCATTCAGTTTTACGTTTAAAAACAGATTTCAACCCAAAGTTATCAAAAAAGACAAGGAGGGACACTTCATATTCATCAAAGGTAAAATCCTCCAAGAAGAACTATCAATTCTGAATATCTATGCTCCAAATACAAGGGCAACCACATTCATTAAAGAAACTTTAATAAACCTCAAAGCACACATTGCACCTCACACAATAGTGGGAGACTTCAACACACCACTTTCACCAATGGACAGATCATGGAAACAGAAACTAAACAGGGACACAGTGAAACTAACAGAATTTATGAAACAAATGGATCTGACAGATATAGTCTAACAGATATCTACAGAACATTTTATCCTAAAACAAAAGGATATACCTTCCCCTGAGCACCTCTTAGTACCTTCTCCAAAATTGACCATATAATTGGTCACAAAACAAGACTCAACAGATACAAAAATATTGAAATTGTCCCATGCATCCTATCAGATCATCATGGACTAACACTGATCTTCAATTTCAAAATAAATAACGGAAAGCCAACATTTATGTGGAAACTGAACAACATTCTTCTCAATGATACCTTGGTCAAGGAAGGAATAAAGAAAGAAATTAAGGACTTTTGGAGTTTAATGAAAATGAAGCCACAACATACCCAAACTTATGGGACACAATGAAAGCATTTCTAAGAGGAAAACTCATAGCTCTGAGTGCCTCCAAAAAGAAACTAGAGAGAGCACACATTAGCAGCTTGACAACACACCTAAAAGCTCTAGAACAAAAGGAAGAAAATTCACCAAAGAGGAAATAATCAAACTCAGGGGCGAAATCAACCAAGGGGAAACAAGAAATATTCAAAGAAATAAAACAAAAGAGGAGCTAGTTCTTTGAGAAAATCAACACAATAGATAAACCCTTAGCCAGACTCACTAGAGGGCACAGGGACAGCATCCTAATTAACAAAATCAGAAATGAAAAGGGAGACATAACAACAGATCCTGAAGAAATCCAAAACACTATTAGATCCTTCTACAAAAGGCTATACTCAACAAAACTGGAGAACCTGGATGAAATGGACAAGTTTCTAGACAGATACCAGGTACCAAAGTTAAATCAAGGTCAGGTTAATGATCTAAACAGTCCTACATCCCCTAAAGAAATAGAAGTGGACATTAATAGTTTCCCAACCAAAAAAAGCCCAGGACCAGATGGGTTTAGTGCAGAGTTCTATCAGACCTTCAAAGAAGATCTAATCCCAGTTCTTCACAAACTATTCCACAAAATAGAAGCCGAAGGTACTCTACCCAACTCATTCTATGAAGCCACAATTACTCTGATACCTAAACCACAAAAAGACCCAACAAAGATAGACAACAATTTCCCTTATGAATATCAATGCAAAAATCCTCAATAAAGTTCTTGCTAACCGAATCCAAGAACACATCAAAACAATCATCCATCCTGACCAAGTAGGTTTCATCCCAGGGATGCAGGGATGGTTCAATATATGGAAATCCATCAACGTAATCCAGTATATAAATAAACTCAAAGACAAAAACCACATGATCATCTCATTAGATGCGGAGAAAGCATTTGACAAAATCCAACACCCATTCATGATAAAAGTCATGGAAAGATCAGGAATTCAAGGCCGATACCTAAACATGATAAAAGCAATCTACAGCAAACCAGTAGCCAACATCAAAGTAAATCATGAGAAGCTGGAAGCAATCCCACTAAAATCAGGGACTAGACAATGCTGCCCACTTTCTCCCTACCTATTCAACATTTTACTTGAAGTCCTAGCCAGAGCAATTTGACAACAAAAGGAGATCAAGGGGATACAAATTGGAAAGGAAGAAGTCAAAATATCACTTTTTGCAGATGATAAGTTAGTATATACAAATGACCCTAAAAATTCTACCAGAGAACTCCTAAACCTGATAAATAGCTTCAATGAAGTAGCTGGATATAAAATTAACTCAAACAAATCAATGGCCTTTCTGTACACAAAGGATAAACAGGCTGAGAGAGAAATTAGGGAAACAACACCCTTCTCTATAGTCACAAATAATATAAAATACCTTTTCGTGAATCTAACTAAGGAAGTGAAAGATCTGTATGATAAGAACTGCAAGTTTCTGAAGAAAAAAATTAAAGAAAATATCAGAAGATGGAAAGATCTCCCATGCTCATGGATTGGCAGGATCAAGATAGTAAAAATGGCTATCTTGCCAAAAGCAATCTACAGATTCAATGCAATCCCCATCAAAATTCCAACTCAATTCTTCAATGAATTAGAAAGGGCAATCTGTAAATTCATCTGGAGTAACAAAACACCTAGGATAGCAAAAACTCTTCTCAAGGATAAAAGAACCTCTGGTGGAATCACCATGACTGACATAAAGCTGTACTACAGAGCAATTGTGATAAAAAACTGCATGGTACTGGTATAGCCACAGACAAGTAGACCAATGGAATAGAATTGAAAACCCTGAAATGAACCCACACACCTGTGGTCACTTGACAAGGGAGCAAAAACCATACAGTGGAAAAAAGACAGTATCTTCAACAAATGGTGCTGGCACAACTGGCAGTTATCATGTAGAAGAATGCGAATTGATCCATTTCTATCTCCTTGTACTAAGGTCAAATCTAAGTGGATTAAGGAACTCCACATAAAACCAGAAACACTGAAACTTATAGAGGAGAAAGTAGGGAAAAGCCTCCAAGATATGGGTACAAGGAAACATTCCTGAATAGAACAGCAATGGCATGTGCTGTAAGATCTAGAATGGACAAATGGGACCTCATAAAATTGCAAAGCTTCTGCAAGGCAAAAGACACCGTCAATAAGACAAAAAGGCCACCAACAGAGTGGGAAAGGATCTTTACCTCTCCTAAATCACATAGGGGACTAATATCCAATATATATATAAAGAACTCAAGAAGGTGGACTCCAGAAAATCAAGTAACCCCATTAAAAATGGGGCTTAGAGCTAAACGAAGAATTCTCACCTACGGAATACCAAATGGCTGAGAAGCACCTGAAAAAATGTTCAACATCCTTAATCATCAGGGAAATGCAAATCAAAACAACCCTGAGATTCCACCTCACACAATAGTCAGAATGGCTAAGATCAAATATTCAGGTGACAGCAGATGCTGGCGAGGATGTGGAGAAAGAGAAACACTCCTCCACTGTTGGTAGGATTGCAAGCTTGTACATCTGGCGGTTCCTCAGAAAATTGGACATAGTACTACCGGAGGATCCCACAATACCTCTCCTGGGCATATATCCAGAAGATGTTCCAACTGGTAAGAAGGACACATGCTCTACTATGTTCATAGCAGCCTTATTTATAATAGCCAGAAGCTGGAAAGTACCCAGATGCCCCTCAACAGAGGAATGGATACAGAAAATGTGGTACATTTACACAGTGGAGTACTACTCAGCTATTAAAAAGAATGAATTTATGTCAGGTGACAGCAGATGCTGGCGAGGATGTGGAGAAAGAGGAACACTACTCCATTGTTGGTGGGATTGCAGGCTTGTACAACCACTCTGGAAATCCGTCTGGCGGTTCCTCAGAAAATTGGACATAGTACTACCGGAGGATCCAGCAATACCTCTCCTGGGCATATATCCAGAAGATGCCCCAACTGGTAAGAAGGACACATGCTCCACTATGTTCATAGCAGCCTTATTTATAATAGCCAGAAGCTGGAAAGAACCCAGATGCCCCTCAACAGAGGAATGGATACAAAAAATGTGGTACATCTACACAATGGAGTACTACTCAGCTATTAAAAAGAATGAATTTATGAAATTCCTAGGCAAATGGATGGACCTGGAGGGCATCATCCTGAGTGAGGTAACACATTCACAAAGGAACTCACACAATATGTACTCACTGATAAGTGGATATTAGCCCAAAACCTAGGATACCCAAGATATAAGATACAATTTCCTAAACACATGAAACTCAAGAAAAATGAAGACTGAAGTGTGGACACTATACCCCTCCTTAGAACTGGGAACAAAACACCCTTGGAAGGAGTTACAGAGACAAAGTTTGGAGCTGAGATGAAAGGATGGACCATATAGAGACTGCCTTATCCAGGGATCCACCCCATAATCAGCATCCAAACGCTGACACCATTGCATACACTAGCAAGATTTTATCGAAAGGACCCAGATGTAGCTGTCTCTTGTGAGACTATGCCGGGGCCTAGCAAACACAGAAGTGGATGCCCACAGTCAGCTAATGGATGGATCACAGGGCTCCCAATGGAGGAGCCAGAGAAAGTACCCAAGGAGCTAAAGGGATCTGCAACCCTATAGGTGGATCAACATTATGAACTAACCAGTACCCCGGAGCTCTTGACTCTAGCTGCATATGTATCAAAGGATGGCCTAGTCGGCCATCACTGGAAAGAGAGGCCCATTGGACACACAAACTTTATATGCCCCAGAACAGGGGAACACCAGGGCCAAAAAGGGGGAGTGGGCGGGTAGGGGAGTGGGGGTGGGTGGGTATGGGGGACTTTTGGTATAGCATTGGAAATGTAAATGAGCTAAATACCTAATAAAAAATGGAAAGAAAAAAAAAAGAATGAATTTATGAAATTTCTAGGGAAATGGATGGACCAGGAGGGCATCATCTTGAGTGAGGTAACCCAATCACAAAAGAACTCACACAATATGTACTCAATGATAAGTGGATATTAGCACAGAATCTTAGAATACCCAAGGTATAAGATACAATTTGCAAAACACATGAAACTCAAGAAAAACGAAGACCAAAGTGTGGACACTTTGCCCCTTCTTAGAATTGGGAACAAAACACCCATGGAAGGAGTTACAGAGACAAAGTTTGGAGCTGAGAGGAAAGAATGGACCATTTAGAGACTGCCATATCTGGGGATCGATCCCATAATCAGCTTCCAAACGCTGACACCATTGCATACACTAGCAAGATTTTGCTGAAAGGACCCCGATATAGCTGTCTCTTGTGAGACTATTCTGGGGCCTAGCAAACACAGAAGTGGATGCCACAGTCAGCTATTGGATGGATCACAGGGCCCCCAATGGAGGAGTTAGAGAAAGTAACCAAGGACCTAAAGGGATCTGCAACCCTATAGTTGGCACAACAATATGAACTAACCAGTACCCCCCGGAGCTCGTGTCTCTAGCTGCATATTATCAGAAGATGGCCTATTCGGCCATCAGAGGAAAGAGAGGCCCATTGGTCATGGAACTTTATATGTCTCAGTACAGGGTAACGCCAGGGCCAAGAAGTGGGAGTGGGAGGGTGCCGGAGTGGGTGGGGGTGTGTGTGGGGGACTTTTGTGATAGCATTGGAAATGTAACTGAAATAAATATCTAATTAAATAAAAAAGAATATATTATTTGAGACAAAATAGAGATTTCAATTGTTATTAACTTATGAACATTACTCATATATTTGAAGTAAAAACTCAAATTAAGAAAATAGTCGCCCTTCTGGTCGGTGCCAGCACCGGGTCACTTTGGGCGTGGAGTTGGCAGACACCCCCAAGGTCCTCTAGAGGACTCTCCATGAGATTTTAGGACCACTGGTGAGTGGAAGGCAATTTCTGTTCCAATCTAATTGCGTGGGACCTAAGACAGCATTAGAGAAGCAGGAAACCCAGCTTGAACAGGGTCACAATTTCCTTCTGGTGGAGCCAGCATGGCTCACCTTGGGCGCAGTCAGTGGACACCCCCAAGGTCTCTAGAGGACAGCTTCTGAGATAGACCCCGTTTTGGGCTCCAGACATCCAGGCACCTTCCCTGTCAGAGGAGAGGTGTCTGCCCTGCCCGGGAGGGCTTTGCAGGAGCACCTGGAGGAGCCATCTTGGTTCCCGGATCCCTCTGAGACTAGTCTGTGCAGGTGAGAGTATGGACTACAGAAGCTAACAGCTTCTGTGACAGGCTGAAGCAACACAGCTTCTGGGACAGGTCCTGTTTTGGGCCTTCAACTTCTGCCAGGAGGAAGGTCCGAACACCAGATATCTGTGCACCTTCCCTGCAAGAGAAGAGCTTGCCTGCAGAGAGTGCTCTGACCACTGAAACTCAGAGGAGAGAGCTAGTCTCCCAGGTCTGCTGATAAAGCATGGTGGAGCGTGTGGGGGGCTTTTGGGATAGCATTGGAAATGTAAATGAAATAAATACCTAATAAAAATTGAAAAAAAAAAGAAAAAAGAAAATAGGCAAGCAATATCTTAAGTTTAGTGTATAATTACAGTTACTATGAAGAAGAAGGGAATTTATCTCTATGTTCTTGAAATAAATAACTGGAGATGAGATGTTGTAGGGTACTATATTATCATTCATAATTATGAATTTTGAATCTTGTGTTCCAAATGAATTGTCTGACATCCATGGAAAATGATAATAGGAAGAATTATGACAAAAGGACGTAAAGTTAATCAACATATAATTGACACTCAAATATGCACAATTTAGATGTTTTCCTTTATTGGTATTTATGATTTATTATTTAGAAACTCTTACAAACCAATCTATTGGAATACAACTCCCTATTAAAGGTACCTGAAAAATAAAGCATTGTATGAATTAATTTTTTATGATACATATTAGATATATCACTTTAGGGAGATTTTGTTCCACCAATGTAATAACCCACAAATGATGAGATGTCATTTTTTCCAGTGATACTTGGTCTAAAATATACATATGTACACAAACACATTCTTTGAAGGTAGTCTAAATCTACTGGGAAAAAAAAGACTAGATTAAAAAGCATGTTTTCAGTATCTCCTAATGCACACATTATTAAACAGAGCACATCTCAAAGATGCAACTGGAGTGCAGAATATAAGTAACAACATTTTGCTACTGACGGAGGCTGGCTTAGCCTCTGGTCAGAAAAAGAAAATGCCTTCACCCAACAGATGCCTCATCATGTAAGCAGCAGCAATCATACTGGTTCAGTTAAACAGTCCCTTGCCTAGAACCTTAACTCTAACCTCATCCAAAAGCCAATTAGCTCAGTTCAGTCTTCTGTGGAGACTGGAGGGCACTCCTGGTCAAGGAAAAGCTAAAGCCTAAGCAACATGCAGGAATCAATTATCATCTCAGACTAATTTTCACTTTCACTCTGGGCTCATACAAGGCTACTGCAGAGGATAACCTTCCCACAGTGAGGCAAGTTAGAATGCATGCATATCCTCTGTAAATTGATACAAGGATTTCTGGAGAACTCAGCTAAATATTCAATTTTAAATTTTTGAAAATATTACTGAGACAGAAGTAGGTTAAATACCAACTTACATGTCTCCAGAGAACATACTAGATATGAAGACAGACACATTTGGCTGTAAGGGAGTGGACATGTCCCCTCATTCATTCCTTTGGAACCAATCTCGTCTGTAAAGCAGGACGGCATCTACCCCTTGACCTCAAAAGACATGTATAGCAATTAAATAACATGATGCACTTGAGAGCTACAAGCTACTAGCACTATAACTGATCCATAGCAATTGGGCAATAGAGAGACAGAGCTAACATTTGCAGAGAGCCTATTAAATCTAAAGTGATCTGAGTTCTGCCTAATCTTCTTTAATATTACATGGGAAAGTTCCTTGGAAAAAACCTTTCATTCTACATTCAAATGTTTAAGGACAAAATTCTCAATACCTTTGGACCAACTGTTGGTTTTTTGACTGATATAGCATTATTCC
The DNA here is from genome assembly GCF_000001635.26 of Mus musculus. NCBI lineage: Eukaryota > Metazoa > Chordata > Mammalia > Rodentia > Muridae > Mus > Mus musculus. Next base: position 6,547,696 of record NC_000086.7, on the reverse strand, counting down.
AATGAGTTACAGAATTATGGTAGTCTTGGTAACTGGAACTTCAGCAGTGTCTATATAGTGAGGAAGAGATGGTACAACACACAGGCATTAGATTTGAATCTTAGATCCAGTAGTTATTAGCTGTTCGGCCTTAGACAAGTGATATCCATTCTGAGCCCTGGTTGAGCTTCATTATTTTGTTCTGATCTTACAAGGTCTCTGATAAAGCAAACTTTTTCCTATCCTTGGATATAATACACAGGTAATACAAAGCCACTTCCTTAGTCCAGCTATGACAGACTAATGGCCAATGTCAGTGTTTATATGGCACACAAATATTTGTGATGGATGTTTACTGTGGCACAAAAGGGGCTTCTTATAACTCTTCCTGATCTGGAAGATTCACTCTAATGGGTCTTCTGAATCATATATAAAAGATCATTCATTCTCCCCATCACTTCATGAATACGTTCTCCTACTCATCCTTAAACTTTCCTTTATCATCAAACCTTCAACTTTTCCAGAAAAGACAAGGCAGCAACGAATTGCACATACACAGAAAATGAGAAGGGTGAGGGCAATGTGCTGGCTAGGTTTTTGTTAACTTGACACAGGCTAGAGTCACCAGAGAAGAGGGATCCTCAACTGAGAAAGTGCTTCCATAAAAGTAGACCATAGACAAGCCTTTAGGGCAGTTTCTTAATAGTGACTGATGTGGGAGGGCCCAGCCCATTGTGGGTGGTCCCATCTCTAGTTTGGTGGTCCTGGGCTCTACAAGAAAGCAGGCTAAGCAAGCCAGTAAGTAGCACTCCACCATGGAGTAGTGGGCAAGATTAGGAGAGTGGACAAAAAATGGAGGGGGAAGGGAGAGGGAAAGGGAGGGAGAAGATGAGGGGAGAAAAAGGAGGGAAAGTGAGAGAAGGAGAGAGAGAAATTACAAATGCAACTTTCTTAATCTCTTTAAACATGCATCTACCAAAACTAGTCTATAAATTTGTTTTCAAAGTGTTGTCTCCAACAGTCCAAGGAATTTTAGGAAAGTCTCTTCTAGAAGCACAGAGGGACAATCTCATATAAAGAACCTCTACTATATGTAAATTAACCATTCTTATGACTAAGATAATGAGAAGGGAGGTGGATTTTTCTGTTCTTTCCCTAGAAGGGGGGGAAAAGCAATTTACCCTATGTAACTTCTCAAAGACCATTCAAAGATATACATTAACTTTATACTTAGGAAAATTGAAAAATATTCTGCATCCTCATCACAAGAAAAAGGGGAAAGAATATATTAAGAATATATTGCTGCATTAGGAGCCAGAGACATAATCATTTTTAGCTGCACAGAGATGCCAGAACAGCCAACTAATGCTTTCCCTTTGATTAGCTGGAAAGCAATCAATGCACTTTTGCTAGATTGGAGCTTCCACTCAAAATAGAAACTGGCCTGAAGTCCAAAAAGCTGGTAGCTCAGAGACAAATTCCCCAAAGGGATCTTGACACTTGCTCAAAGATCCAGACTTGGCAAGCTCATCAGGACCTAACTTTAAGGTTTCGACTTAAAGAGGCTGTGAAATTCTACGGCCACATACTCAGTGTCTTTAGGGGTTATATGCTTCTTCCATTTAGTGAAGCAAAACACTTGCAATGTGTAAGGTTTGGTTCATGTGGCTATTTTAGTGAAAACATTATTTCTTTGTTTCCTCCTTTTTTACCTATCCTCCTCTCATAGATTATATCCTGACCAACCAGAGTTTTCCTCCCTTTCTTAGTCCCTCCCTGCAACCTCTACCCCTACTCTTCCTCATTTCAGGCCTCCCAGGGATATCAACCAAACGTGGCAGTGTAGTAAGTTGCAATATGACTAGATACCCCCCTCTCCTTATTAAGGCTTGTGAAGCAACCGAGTAGGAGGAAAGGGGTCATAAAAGCAAGCAAAAGTGTCAGAGATAGCTTCCATTCCAACTGTCCCATGGAAGTACCCCAAGAAGACCAAGCTATACAACCCATAACATATACACAGAGGACCAAGGTCAGATACCCATGCAGGTTCCCTGACTGGAAGGCATAATTTATTAATGAAAATTATAAACAATATACAGAAATAATGCATATAGTTCTTAAGAGATGGCACTAAAATATTATCAAGACTCCTGCTCTGGGAAAATGAGATAATTATTGCCTGGATTTTTGGACAAGAAAAATAATCACTAAAACACTCTTATCTATCTTTGTCTGATACCATTCATTAAGAGAAAGTATTGCAAACATATACCTGACAAAAGAATAGTATTTTAAATTTAAAAAGAACTCATTATCAACCTCATTGTAAAAATTCAAATCACAGTGTAAAAACCAAACCAAGAAATCTAATTTGAACGGTCTTAATGTAATGAAGATGGTTTTTATTACACGAAGCAGACAGACCACTCAGGAAAGGTTGAGTGCTAGAGCATGGCACAGTGTCAAGTTTCCTGGGTTTTCCTTTTGCTCTGAGGAGAGTCCAATGGTGGGCACAGACAAAATCACCCCTAAGACACATCTATTCTCGTTCTCTAAAAGAGCAGCATCCTAGTATGATGAAGGATGCCTAGAAAATATCTACTCTGCTCTGGGTAACTACCACAGGAAATCTGAGGCTCTATCCTTACTCATGTTAACAAATGCTGAATGAAGAGCCTAGATTTCCACTTTGGCTACTCTTTAACAATGTAATCCAATCCTTACTCCACCCACTACTCAGGCATTGGCAATACAGGCTACATACAGAATCAAGACTTCTGTACATAGTAGTAACAGGCCTTCGTTGACCCACAGTATCAATGAACATTTCAGAAAAATGGAGTTATCTGCCTCAACATGTCAAGAGCAAAGAGTTTGTCCTTCTTCCTGTTGAGGTGGTATCAGAGGGCACACAAAAAGCAGCAAGGGACATTTGAGTATACATCTGGCAGAAGCAAACAACCCTTTCTTGGGTGTTGCTAACAGAGGTCAAGTTGAGAGCCTGGGCATCTGCTTTCATATGGCATGGGCCCTATCCTCTAAGAATGCGGTATCAGAGGAAACTAGATAAAATGGAAAGTTCAAATGTAATCACAATCTCTAATCGAATCCTCCAAAGTGTGCATTTTAATGGAAAATCATTCACCATTGCTATAAACCAGGAAGATCTTAAGTTGAACAGCAGCAACTAAAAGATAATAGATAGCAACAGTAAAAGTAAGACATGTTACAAGTGTATAACAAAAGCATCCATCATAAAGATACTTCAGTAAGTAATTACAGGTGTGCACGAAATGAATGACAAGTAAGCAAGTCTCAGCTGAGATATGGCACGTCTTGACAAAAATATATACATATAAAGAAACATCAAATGGGAAATTTACAACTTAAAAATAAAATAAAAGTCACTAAATATTCTCAGAAGCAATTTCAGAGGCAACACAAAAGGAATCAATTAAACTTTAAGATAGCATGAGAAATTACCCAGTATGAACAGCAGAATGAAAAGTGACTATGAGATGAATATATAGCTTCAGGAATCTTTGGGCGTGTCATGAAAAGAGCCAACATTCATAATATCATTCAACTGGAAGGAGAGAAAGGGAGAGAGCAGGGCTGAAAAGTGTCCTTGAAAAACAAATAATGCCCCTACACACAAATTGCTGGAACTTTACGTATTTGACAAAAGATATTTTGGGGTGAAGAAATTCTAAGAATTTATTACTGGAAGACTGATCCTAAAATAATGGTTAAAAGTAGTTATCTAAACGAAAAGGAGATGACCACAAAATCCTGGTTATCTCAAAGAATCAACATGACAATATATGCATTAGACCTTAGACAGCATTGTAAAATAACATCAACAAAGTAAGAAATAGTATATAAGTATTACACATATATCAGCCACTAACAATCTACATGAAAAGAAATACTTAAAATATTAATGATGCCCAGCTATGATGCCTATGAAGCACAATAGTATCAATTCACCAAGCTTGCATGTGTGCACATGCGCGCACGCGTGCACACACACACACACACACAAACAACATCATATAATTTTAAGAAGTAGAATTGGAAAAATTGGATTGAGGGTTTTTTTTAAACTTTTAAAAATTATTAAGATAGTTGAACAAGTTAAATAAGCTACCTAAAAAGTCTATAACTGAAATATGATTGTTAACATCTTTGTAAAAATGGAGAGGCATTTCTATACTTGAAGGCTTTTGGTTGCTAACATAATTCAAGTTCTCCATTAGTTAATATTCCAGAAGAAAACTTTATTTTCATAGCTTGCCAGTCTTAGATAACTGCATTAAGAGAAAGAGAACACAGAGAAGAAACAGATCAACCCACAGTTGTCCACAGTGCTTATATATTTCTGTGAAGAATGGATAGAGAAAAGATTAAAATCAATAAAGAAACAGTAGGATTTAATCATACCATTTACCAATACAATCTAATTGAGATTTATAAGGAACATTACATAACAAAAGAATGCAGATTGTTTTCAAGTGCTCATGAGACATATACTGCAATAGATTATATCTTGTTCCGTTAGATAAATCAACAATTTTTAAAGAATTTAAATCACACGTAAGTACATTTTCCTTCCACAATGAAATTCAACTAGAAATTAGCAATAAAAACAACTAGAAATTAAAGAACTCATTATAAGAAATATATGAGTCAAAGTAGCAGTTTCCCAAGCAATCACATATTTCATTAACTAAATGAAAATAATAATACAGCAGATTAAAACTTGCAAGGCACAGTTGAAGCAATACTTTCAGGAAATTTATTGTCATGAATTACTTGGTTAGGAAAAAAAGAATAAAGCTAAACTAACTAAACAGGCAGAAGGGCGAGAACAACAAAAAGTTTGTAAGAGTAAAGTTCAACGAAGCCAAAAATTACAGTTGCCAGAGGCAGGGGAATTGTGAATTTGAGGCCAACCTGGGCTGTGTAGCAAGTCTCGGGCTACTTGTATATTTAGACTATGTCTAAAAAGTAGAAGAAAATTAGAAAGATTGTGAATTACCTAAAAAAATGTTAGCCCCAGTTATATATAAAATCTTTCTGAGAAATGAACAGGAAAAGAACTCTTCCCAATTCACTTTATGAACTAAGAATTGCTTACATGTGAAAACTAGACACAGAACAAACAAAAAACCTCAGGAGACTTCATGAAGAAGGACACAACAACCTTCAGCAAACATGGAATTAAGAAGAAATCTAAGGGGGCCCATGAGCTAGGGTAAAATGAAGCTCTAAGGAAGAAGAGAGAAGAGTGGAGAGGTTAACACAGTGCATGTAACATGAATATTGGAACAGGATAACAAGGAGGAGACAGGGACAAGGCTGTGGATAGGGCAAAGAAATGAGATGTGGAAGACAGGGAAGACTAAATTCATCCAAGCCAAGTATATACAAAAATGCCATAAGAAAATTTGTTACTTCGTATGATAACTGCAAGTAATATTATACAGAGTGATCAGGTTGTACTAATGTATTTAGGAATATATTTGCATATACGTAAAGATATATGTATGAAACAATAATAGGGAAAAAAGGCCATGAATTTGAAAGAGAGAAAGGAGGGTTTACAAGAGGGAAAAAGAAGGGGAGGTGATGTAATGACATTATAATCTCAAAATAAATGAAAAAAAAATGAAAAAATTTAAAGATTGGAGTTTCTTTACATGTTAAAGAGCATGCATATAAACTCTGCCATTAATATCATACTTAGTAAAAGGCTGGCTGACCCAAGATACAATTCACAAAACACATAAAACTCAAGGAGAAGAAAGACCAAAGTGTGGATACTTCGATCCTTCTTAGAAGGTGGAACAAAATACCCATGGAAGGAGTTACAGAGAGAAAGTTCAGAGCAGAGACTAAAGGAATGGCCATCCAGAGACTGTGCCACCTGGGGATCTAACCAAACCCAGACTTGTGGATGCCAACAAGAGCTTGCTGACAGGAGCCTGATATAGCTGTTTCCGGAAAGGATCTGCCAAAGCCTGGCAAATACAAAAGTGGATGCTCACAGCCATCCATTGGACTGAGCACAGGGTCCCCAATGAAGGAGCTATAGAAAGTACCCAAGGAACTGAAGGGGTTTACAGCCCCATTAGAGGAACAACAATATGAACTAACCAGTACCTCCAGAGCTCCCTTGGGCTAAGCCACCAATCAAAGAGCACACATGGAGGGACTCATGGCTCCAGCTGCATATGTAGCAGAGGATGGCCTGGTCGGCCATCAATGGGAGGAGAGACCCTTGGTCCTGTGAAGGCTCTATGCCCCAGTGTAGGGGAATGTCAGGGCCAGGAGGCAGGAGTGGGTGAGTTGGGGAGCAGGAGGAGGCGGGATGGGATAAGGGATCTTCAGAGGGGAAACTAGGAAATGGGATAACATTTGAAATGTAAATAAAGAAAATATCTAATTTTAGAAAGTTCAATATATGTTTACAGTGTTTACAATAAATAAGTGGCTGTTTGGCTCTTAAGATCAGAAACAAGGGGGAGACAGACATTTTACTCATTCTTCTTCAAAGCACTGATGCAAATATAAAGATGCATTAGGGAAATTTCAAATAGGATGAAACACAAACAAGACAGGGAAAAAATTCTTATCTAGAGGACGTGTTAAAATCTCAAGGGATCCAAAACAAATAAAGGAAACTCAGAGAACTAATAATGCAGGAGATTGAAGTATACAGACTCAACATTTTAAAAGTAATCATATTTTGAGCACTAACAATAAACATGTAGAAACAAAATTAGAACTTGCTGCCAAAAATAATATGCTTAGATATACATCTAACACAAATGTATAGGATTACATGCTGAAAACTACAAACTACTTATGAAAAAAGTCAACACACATCCAAATAAATGAGAGACACTGTGTTCCTGGATTAGAAGTGTCAGTGTAGTAGAAAAAAAGATGAATTTCTCAAACTCCTGTACATAGTTACTGGAATTTCTATTGAAATTTCATTTAGTATTGTAGAGTCCATCTACCAGATTTTAAGAATCATACTGAATCGAGGCTGGGTGGTATTGGTGGAGACTTAATAATATTTCACAAATGAAACCAACAGAAACACAAGTAGATCCCTTAGGTATATGAAAATTATTTCTGAGAAAGTTGCAAAATCAATTCAATAAGGGCTGGGAAGATGGCTCTTTGCTGCTCTTCCAAAAGACTCCAGTTTCTAGTAACATTATCACACAGCTCCCAACTGCCTATTTAACTGTAGTTCCATGGTGTCCCTCTTCAGGCCTCCAAAGGATATAGTGTGTGTGCATATGTACATGTGTGCACTCACAAGCAGGCACACACAATAATACATTTAATATATCACCACAATAATATGTAATAATAATATTATTATAATAAACAAAGAAATTCAATAGAGGAAAGGTAGCCCTTTTGGGAAACAGTGTTGTCACAATTGTACAACTATACATCTAAAACCAAATCTCAAGACTCATAATTATGTACACGCACCCACATTCAAAATGGATCAAAGATTTTATGTAGGTGTAAAGCTATAAACTTTTAATCTTTAGACTTGGAACCAAATATCAAGATTCATTAAAGGAACTGATACACCTGGATTTTAAATGACATAATTCATTATTTTAGTACTATTTACCATTGACTATGATATGTTAGGTGCTGGGATTTCAAAGACAATGAAAGTTCATTCTCGGCCTTCAAGGAGCTCATAATTTGGCATGGCAGAAGGATGCCAAAACTGGTGCCTATGCGATAAGAACACAAAGGAGAATAATTTTTTTATCCTATGGGAATAGTGGCTAGTGATAAATGGTGGACCATTAACACAGTAGGGATTTTACTAGTCAAAGGACAGGTGGGAGAACATTGTAAGCAGAGAGAATAGCTTTGTGCAAAGGCAGAGTCCTGAGAGGACACAGCTCTGGGTGCATGTTAAGATGCTAAAAGAGGCTAAAAGAATGAGATTTACAACGAAACATAGTAGAGGTAGCATTAATAGGATGTTGCCATTGGTGTCATAAAGATGAATTAAGTAAGTAGCTGAGAGAAGGAAGAAACTGAAATGCTTCATGACATCACACTTTAAGGAAAAAGACCACTGGATGTGAGTAAGTCCATGAAAGAAAGAGAGGTGGGGAAATACCAGGATATATTGTATTTCAAGTTTCTACATAAAACTATGGTAAGAAAATGGGAACTACACAGTTGGTATTCAGAAAAGAGTTTGAGGCTAGAGATGTAAATGCAAGATGCATTAGTGTTCAGGTAGCTGAAGCTATGCTAGTGAATTATGTTTTACACTCAAAGGACAAAAACAAAGAGCATAGTCTGTCTGTCTGTCTGTCTGTCCATCTGTGTGTCTGTCTCTGTCTCTCTTTCTGACAAAACATTTGATAAATTGATAGAGAAAAGTCCAAAGTTCCTTTCTGACTGCTTGCCAGTTAGTCTTTACAAAAGTAGTTTCTTCAATGCATCAACATTTAGAGGGAACTCTGGCTTAAATGAGAAGAGATGAAAAGGCTGTAGTTAATTCATTTCTCTGCCATTGCTGCCAACTGCCTTCTACTCTGTCTCAGTAAGACTTCCCTGGGGAGGAAATAATTTGCTGAAGTCAGTAAAGAAAATTCCATAGCTTTCCTTATTGCATTAGCATTGACTATACAAAGTGACTTACAAGTCCCCTAGAAGATCTGGCTAAAATCTTGTTCACTACAAATGTTGCGATTTCTTGTGGTCTTTAACAGAAAAGGAAGACAAACATTCTCTTATAGGTATCACTAATTGTGTTTCCAGTATGGATTTCAAGAAAAAGATTTGTCAAGAATAAAGTGGCTGGTAGGAGGCCTTCGGGTGACAAGGAAAAATGGGTGGATAGAGGAAGCCATGAGAATCAATTCCTGGCATTCTAAAGGGGCATATTTTTTTTTCTAGAGAATATTTTCAGTACTTAAAAGCTGCTCATAAATCACTTCTTCCTGTCTTATGAAACAAACATATAAAGAACAAACTGGTGTGACCCTGGAATCCTAGCACTCAGATAGGATGAGAGAGAAAGAAGTTTGTGAATTTCAGATGAGTTTAGACTACATAATAGGACAGTGTCCTAAACGGAAGCGTCGCAAACAACATGAAAACATCCAACCAAATACATTTCAAAATGACAACAATCTCAAAACAGGCTTTGTTTGTGTTTGCTAAACCATTTGAACAAGGATCTACATTTTTCTAAGGATCAAAAACATTATCTCTTCAGGTTGAAAAATCTTGATTTATTTACAATGCTTTCATTTGAATGGCTTTTCTATCCATTGATAATTTTCTAGCACTTTCATGATTGCTCACAAAATGTTTCTGCACCCATCTTTAGAGTTGTGATAGGACCACTTACGTCTGATAAAACTGTTTGACTGTTTTTCAAAACATTCTGTTCTGTGCAAGGGATATGAGACTCTGGGAAAATAAAACATTTCAGAGGAAAAAAATGTGTTGGACACTGTTGTTAAAGGAAGTGAGCCAGTCTGGGATGTTAATTAAGTCACTTATTGTATCTAAATTAAGGTGGTGTCTCTTAACTGGAGCTTTAAAAGCTCAAAAGTAGAAGGAAGAGAAGATGTTTAAAAGAGAAAAGGCTGAAAAAGTCTCCTGTTAAGGAAAGACAGAAAAATCTACTTTTTTATCCTTAGCGCTGTCACTTCCTAAATGAAGCTATTCTTTTTTTCTTTTCTTTTTTTTTTCTAGAAATTCTGTCTAGTGGGGCAGGATAAAAATAACTCAAGGAGGAAATCTGAGAGTGAGGCAGTGAAACATGTAAATTTGGACTTTCCCACTGGTTAGCACCAACAGCCAAGGCTAGGGGAACAGCTAGCTTATCAGCTGTGGCCAACATGGTGTGAAGGACAGTTAATCACTAAGAGAGGCGGCCTCCAGTATTTGGGATATTGAACAGATTCCAAGAATAAAATTATGCTGCCAGGAGAGTTTGTCATTTTATTTTAATTTAGATTTGTGGCAGACTGATAAAAGACAAGGTGAAAGACCACCCTTCCTGGTCCTGTTTATAGACATGCATACATATATGCAGGTAACAATGGTTAATCAAGAGAGAGACAGACAGACAGACAGACAGACAGACAGACTATGGATTTAAAAGAGAGCAAGGAGGATTCGAGAGAAGGAAAGAAAAGGAGAAAGTAATTATAATCTCCAAAACTAAAATAAATATTTTTAAATTACCCTAAAATTTCTTGCAGATATTGGTTAATGTTAAACTAAGCTGTTTTTAATATCAATATCTTTGATTCTTTTTTAAAGAGCAAAGCGTAATTTTCTCTCATTTGATAAAGCAAACAGAAACACCTTTGACTTATATGAGAGGATGAGTTGGGCAAAAAGAGCTAATACAACTTAATATGCTGGATTCCAAGTATATTACCTAAATTCTTTAATTTCATCCTCAGAAGAAATCATTGAAAATGAAATCATAAGGTGACTCATAAAGATAACATGTCTGACCTATCAGTTCATTATCTTATTATATTGGTATTCCTAGCTGTTCTCTCGCAAGGTACCATTCATTAATTAACCAACCTTTCATTTACTCATTCAATCTTCAAATGCTGTCTGTCATCCAGGCACTGAAGCTACACATTCTGGAGATAGATGGTCAATAACTCAAGGTTCTAACTCTATAGTACTTTAGGGGTCCCTGAATGATTTTTCAAGTTTTGGGGAGTTCTTCCTTTCAAGCTACTGGATTCTTATTATACATTCTGTTATCTTCCTATCAATGGGAATTCTTTCTATGGATGCCTGTGGTCAAGTGTGAGTCATTCAACAGAAGGAAAACAAACAAAATGATTGGCCTGTTTTTTTTTTTCTCTGACACAATCAGCCAAATTAGTGTAGGAAAAAGCGATTAGGTTCCATCCAGTCTAGCCCTCTGGGAATAGGGCAAAACCACTCCTTGTATCATGCTACATTATTTTCAATGACATCGTCCTGTCTAGTTATTAATAGTTAAAATGACTCAGTGGCAGAGTACCAGTATTTACTTCCAAAGTTTAGCACACGGCACAGAATTATTTTGCTGTCAAGATTCAGTTTCTCTGAGAGTAAGCTTAAATGACTGTCTTGATTTCATCTATCCATGATCTGATCTACCCTGATCTCGTTCTATGCTATTCCTATTTGTGGCCGACTTTATACCATTCAAATACAGATAGATATAAGCCTATTATACACACTTCCCTCTCCCATCCACTGTGGCTGTTAAGCTACTCTGAGGGGAAACTATAATACAGCTTTGGGTATCAGTAAGTATTCCCTACTCTCTGCAAAGAAACACCAAATAATTCCTTGGAGTTCTTAGGTTAGACTTAGCAGATGTCTATCTTTTCTAGGGAGAAGATAGGTATTAGAGACCCTAGATTATATTTGAACTGTATCTTGTCATCTCCACTGTTTTGTTCTTCTGCAGTAAAGGGATATGTCTTTAGAGATATTTTTCCAAATACATCTATTGGAAGAGGCAAGCAGATAGTTTTCTCATAGGACACTTTAAGGGATTCTGTTGATTTTATTTGGATACAGGATTTGTGAATGTATTCACTCTCATATTTAACATCTGTTGGAAACCAGCAGAGTCATATCTTGGGCAAGTGACTATATGACTTTGGTAGGTCACTCTTCTGCAGGAAATTCAGTCTAGTACATAATGTAAGTAGATTCCTTTCCACAGCTTACTTCTGCCACTTTCCACTTGTAGAAGGACTGTTCAGCTGGGATGTAGCTCAGTGGTACAGTACTCACCGATCTTGCCCAATGCCTAACACCCCCTATACCACAAAACATTTCTACATGTGTAATTCCTCACCTTTGATTGCCTCGTTTTTTGGAGAGGGTGCTAGGGATGGAATTAAGGGTTTGTGGGCATTAGGGAAGTGATATACCACTAAGTTACACACCCAGTCAACTCACATTTCAGTTCCTAATATGTTAACAACAGCTTTTCTGCCAAAACCAACTAATAACCTCTGAATTCCGCAACCCAATAGTATATTTTTTCAGTATTCATCTAACTTGACTGCAATACTTGATTCAACAATAGCGGTTGATGGATCACTCCTTTCAATCCCTTGGCTTACATGATACCAGCCTCTTCTACTTTCCTTCTTTTGTGACTAACTGCCTTTTTTTTCTATCATTTTAAACTTGTTTACTCCCCCAACTCTCAGCTGATGGAATCCCCTTTTATTTAATTAAAAATTAGAAGCAATATATAAAGGGGTCTCTCCCCACCACCATGTCAGTGATTCCTGGCCTTGCTATGAAGTAAATTGTGCTCTTGTTTACCGATGGTTTTTCTTTTCTACTTCTGTTCTAACATTCTCAAAGACCTTACTGTCATTATTTCTTCCTTTCTAAAGCATCAGTTTATCTGTTTTTATGAAATTAGTTTCATTAGTAGTTAGATACTTTATGATTGTGATTTAAAAGAAAACACTCTTAGTAAAATGAGTAATTTTAATAATTGACAAATAAAATTTTTATATATTTCTTCTAACTGCCTCTTAAGCTAATACTTCATTTCTTTACCTCCCATTAATTTAGCAAACAATCCATTTAGGCTTCTATCTCCAAATTCCATTGTTCAAGTTGCTAATTACCTCTATGTTGCCAAAATCAATAGTAAATTCTCAGAATTGGTGTCTCACCAACGCTTGACTCGTTTGAGCTCTCTCTCTTTCTCTCTCCCCCTTAATCCATATTTTAAATCCATATCTTCACTAGAGCTAATGCATGCTGCTATGAGGTTTTTGTAGCACGTCCCTGGCACATCTCAACTTACTCTTTTTGTTACTCTTTTTCATACTGTCTAAGGGATGTGCAATAATGTCTCTTCTTTGCTGTTTATATTTAATTCATTAGCAAGATCATCTACTCTCAAATCTTTAGTGATTAGTGGTTAAGTCCAAAATTTGGATATTCAATTTTGACCCACTTCCTCAGTTGAGCTCTAGATATCTCTTTTACTTAAAATTAGTAGACTTGCCAAACTTAATATGCATAGATTCAAACAATTAGGTTGAACTTCCCCACCCCTCTCAAACTTATTTCCGACCTCTCCAGTCTTTTCTGTCTTAGCAACTGGTACCATACAGTTATTCAAGCCTAAATGGAAGGACTTTGTAACCTTTATCTTTCAGGTTTGTTTTTTTGTTTTGTTTTTTCAAGACAGGGTTTTTCCGTATAGCCCTGGCTGTCCTGGAACTCACTCTGTAGACCAGGCTGGCCTCGAACTCAGAAATCCGCCTGCCTCTGCCTTCCAAGTGCTGGGATTAAAGGCGTGCACCACCATGCCCAGCTAACCTTTACCTTTTCATTCTCTGCCACAACCCTGTCTAAATCACACTTCACCAATCAATAAGTCCTCTGAAACCAATTGTAAATCTAATAATTTTCACCATCTTTTTTGACAAAATTGAAGTCAATTGACCACCATTTCCTAACTGATTCACAGCAATTAATCTCCTGAGAGTGTTTGCTGGTCCCTCTCCCTGCTCCCTATTTTTATACAGTAGCCAGAACAATCTTAACATTGTCCTGTTTGGAGCCCTTTAACACTCCCCCAACAAAGTATAACACATTTAGGATTCTATCAGACCCTGTAAGTCCTTATGCAAGTATGTTTCTGATTACCTCCTCAATTTCAACTGTCTTCATATTTCATTTACTTGGTTACTGTACTCCAGTTTCAATTTTCTTGTTATTTTGTTTGTTTGTTTTAAGCTTTGGTGATATTATGTTTTTCTACATTTAAAGGTCTTTATACTTGACGTTCTTCTCCCCAGATTTTCATAGAGCTGCATCTTTCTCATCATTTAATTTTTTACTTACAAATCTTCAGATAGAGGCTGGGAAGATAGCTCAGTTGGCAATGTGCCTAACATGCAAGCAAGAGGATCCAAGTTCAGCTCACTCAGACTGATGTGAAAGTCAGGGGTGTGAGCCGGGGAGCGTGTTTATAATACTACTGTGCAGGTAGAAACAAGTAGATCCCTCTGGCCAGACCATCTAACCAATTGGTGAGCTCTGAGTTTAGTGAAAGATCCTATCTCAAAAAATAAGATGGAGAATGATAGAGGAATGCCTATTTTAACCTATGGCCTCCATGCATATGTATGCGTGCATGCATGCACACACACACACACACACACACACACACACACACACCACACACCTGCATAAGGACCATCCCTGGTCTAGTTAAAGTCTCTTCTATTCCTGTTGCCTCTAGCATCTCTATCTTTTTTTAATTAATCATTTTATTCATTTACACTTCAAATGATATCTTCCTTCCCGGTTACCCTTTCACAAACTCCTCATCCCTTCCTCCCCCCACCCTTGCCTCTATGAGGGTACTCCTCTACCCACTCACCTACTCCCACCTCACTACTCTAGCATTCCCCCTATCCTGGGGCATCAAGCTTCCATAGAACCAAGGGCCTCCCCTCTCATTGATGTCAGATAAGGCCAACCTCTGCTACATATGTGTCTGGAACCATGGGTCCCTCCATGTGTATACTTTGGTTGGTGGTGGTCTGGTTAGTTGATATCATTCTTCCTATGTGGTTGCAATCCCCTTCAGTTACTTCAGTCCTTCCCCTAACTCATCCTTTATGTCCCTGGCCTCAATCTGATGGTTGGCTGTGAGAATCTGCTTCTGCATTGGTCAGGTGCTGGTACAACCCACAAACCATATAGAACTTAAGAAGAAGAAAGTCCAAAATGTAGATGCTTCAATCCTATAAAATAATCACAGGAGGTAGAAGGAGGGAGAGAGGAGGGGAAGGAAAAAAAGGTGGAGCAGGATCAGGTATTGGAAGGGACTAGAGAGGAGTAGTCAGGAAATTGACTAGAAATACGTAGCAGTAGGGGATGGGGAACTGGGGGTAGCCACTAGAAAGTCCTAGATGCCAGGGAAGCAAGAGGTTCCCAGGACCAAACGGGGATTACTTTAGCCAAAGTAAGCCACAAAGGGGAGAGAGAACCTGTAGAGACCACCTCCTGTAAATAGGCATGGCCCCCAGTTGAGGGATGGGGCCACCCACCCATCTCAATATGGTTAACCCAGAAATGTTCCTGTCCAAAGGAAACACAGCGGGGGAAATGGAGCAGAAACTGAAGGAAAGGCCATCCAGACACCACCCCACCTAGGAATCCATCCCATTTGCAGCTACCAAACCCTAACACTATTGCTAATGGTAAGTAGAATCTCTATATTAATAATTTCTGTGTTCTTACACATCTTCATTTTCCTTCATAGCACCTATCACTGCTGGTATATATTTGTTTCCCTATAGTAACTGTTTATCTATCTCCATTAGAAGATCAGATTCGTGTGAGGAAAGATTAGTTTGTTCAATGCTGTATCCTCAGTTCCCACAACAGTACTTGGCATAGACAGAATATGAATTCAATAATTATCCTCATATTAATTAATGAAGGGATCTTCTCCCTGTGCTTAGCTAATAAATATATGTCACCAAGCATTAAGTACTAGACTTTTCCCATTTATTTTCTTTTACTTCTGTTTCTGGAAAATCCCATCCATCTCAGTGCCCTAAATTACCATCTATCCTAATAACTTCCTATGTAATTACAGAGTACAAACATCTTTGCTATATTCTAGAACCATAGTTGCAAGTACCTATTATAATTTCTACTTGGAGTTCTTAGATGGTTCAAATCCTGCATTTTCAAAATTATTTTCTTTCCTTTTAATATAACAAATATAAGCCAAGCAGTAATGGTGCACACCTTTAATCCCAGCACTTGGAAAGTGGAAAGTGGAGGCAAGAGGATCTCTGTGAGTTTGAAGCTAGCCTGGTCTACAGAATGAGTTCTAGGATAGCCATGGCTACACAGAGAAGCCCTGTCTTGGAAAAAACCAAGTGTCAAGTGCACTGCTCAGTAAATTCAAGTTCATACCACTATATTTGAAATTAATGCCTTATACCTCCATCTAGCCTGTTGTGAAATTTTGGACTTACCTTTGATTCATATCTTTCCTTTACTGAATGTACAACCTCAACTTTCAAGCATTTGTATACCTAGAAATCCAACACCCCTGATATTCTAGGCTTCCACTTTTCATAACAGTGACTCTCATCTTCCTTGCTTGGCACACATATGTTCAGCTCAGTTAACAATAAAGTAGATGCTTGGCATGCAATCAATCCACTAGGTACTAGGATGGCCATGATGAAGATATAAGAATTATCATCATATAAATTTTGCCCAAAACTCACATGGGAAATCAGACAAGCAAGCATGCTATCACAGTCCTCAATACAGGAAACCAGAGGTGTTGTCTATGTGAAAAAACAGAATACATTTCAAGGCTGCACTGGCTAAGGAAAGCTTAAAATTGATTTGGAATGGTTGAGTAAGAGTAAGCAAAGCAAAGCAAAGGAGACAAGAGTCATGATTTTGAATAGAGGAAGCAGATGTGAAAAAGGCAAAGGCATATGAGAAATGATGCTAGAGTTGAAGAAGTATAAGCAGTTGAAAGTGGCTGTAACTTAGAGTGCAAGCTTTTGCACAGATGGTGGAGATACAGAAAATTAAGAGGCCTGTTCAACCATGTTAAGGAGTTTGGATTTTATCCTGAACACAATGGGCAGCCTTGGGTGGTTTTGGCAAGCAATGAGTTCATCACAAGATTTGCATTTCAAAAGATGACTCTGGTTGTGACAGAAGATTAAATTTAGGAGGTAAAGAGAATGACAATACTGAAGATAGGTAACATGCTAAGGTGTTGATTCACAACACAAATGAGAAAGAGGAAATGGAAGACTTTTCAGTAGATAAAAATGACCAGGACTTGACCAATTAAACACAGAAATCAGAGTGGAGAAAACTGGATTTACTGCGAACTATTTATGTTTGTAGGGGTACACAAGAGACAGGTTTTTAAAAAAATATATTTAAAGGTGAATACCTATTTTCAAAATGGGAGGAACCCATGCAGGTTTGTAGCATTAGAGAAAAAAGAAACGGGACAAAAAAAGATGACAGGCTGGCAATACCACAACAAGGGAGAATAGAAATTGAAGACGTATTTTCCAAGAAGAGGACAATAAGAGTCCCTAAACAGGGAAAAGAATGTGCAAAGGGAAAGTTGCACTCTTTTGGATTTCAGGAAGATAAGATGGGAAAAAAAAGTCCTGTAGAGCCAGCTCTAGAGGGTCATAAATGCTAAGACGGAATACTTGTATTTATTTCTGGAGACAATTGGGGCATATTTGAGAAAGGGAATTACATGACCCAGGCTGGCACAATGGAGATCTCATAACTCATGAGGTTTACCCGAAGAACAATTATTGCTGATTGAAATAAATACTTTGATGTACTTTAGGAAGATTAATTTGGCAGAAGTGCAAAGAATGGGTTGGAGGGCATCCAGATAAGAGGTAATGAGTCCCAGGCAATAGTAGGAAGAAGGTGAAGGAGATGGATGGCATGGATATTAGAAACACTGCAGAGGGAAACTCAGAAAGGACTTGGAGTATAAAAAAGAAATTGAAGAGATTCTCTCTCGTTGTGAGTTTGACTTATAGAGATGGGAACAATGCCATGGTGGTAGTATAATGGGCTATCAGGACAGAGGCAATGCACATCTTGGAATGGAAATCTGGAGCTCAGCAGGAAGAAGTAAAAGCTGGGGAAAGGATCTGGCAGTCTTCTGTATCCAGAGTTGTCTAAGTTAAGGTAAAAGATAGGATCCCAGGCTTATTGTGGGTACAGGAAGGAGTAGCATCTCTCAAGTGCAGGAAGGCTGCCTAGAGGAGGGAGCAAAGGTGTTGAAAAACTCCTGAAACAGTAGAAAGGCCAATTGGTTGACAGAAATTGTGGCTTTTAGTGTTACATCATCATTTTGAGTTCCATGGCCATAGGCAAGGCCTACCTCATTATTGGCCTCAGTAGAGTTATGGAGTCTACAGTCCAGAAAACTCAGATGAAATAGGGATTGCAAGTACTTCTAACGACATGGCCCCTTTGGTTGAAGCTTCATTCTGGAGTATGGCCAGTCTTTGGTTTAGCAAAGAAATGTAGAAAACTTTCTAGATGTAGGAGCAACATAGCAAAGAGAAAGGATGGCCAAGTTGAAGGTCTGAGGCTCAGTGGTATTGAGTGCCTGCCATGTTCAAAACCACTTGGTGTTTTTTTTTTTTTAAACCATTATATGGAGCCTCAAAGTCTTCTATTTTGTAAAGGGACAGACACTAAATACTTATAAAAGTATAAATACATAAGATACTTGATATTCATTTTCTAAAATACAATATTTTTATTAATTCTTTGAGCATTTCATATGTGTATACACAATGTATTTTGATCATGTTACTCCTGCTCCTACCTCCAACCCTTCCCAGATTCACCCTCCATCCCACCACCTACTACTAAGTCCTTACCTTCATTTTTCTATAATGCATTGAGTCCCATTTTATACTGCATATATCATGGGTGACGTAGCATCATGCTCAACCTATCCAGGGCCACACGCTGAAATAAAACTGACTCTACAGTCCCCAGAAGTCATCACCTGTCAATAGCTTCTCAGCTAGGGGTGGTGGCTCATTATCCCCTCCCCACTCCATACTGGAAGGTTGACTAACTTGATCCTGTATAGCAACTGTGCAAGCAAACACAGTTGCTGTGAGCTCATGACTGCATATGGTCCTGTCATATTCAGAAGATACTGTTAAGTTCTGGGCATGCCCAGAACCTGACCTCTGGCTTACGATTTCTTTGCTGTCCCCCTTCTACAATGGTTCATGAAACTTTGGAACAGGAGTGTGATATACATGCCCATTTTTACATTTAAGTTTTATAAACTAAGGTAGACTGAATATTTTTTTTTCTACATCCTGCTATAGGGACATAGAAAAGACTCAAGGATTTTTTTGAACAAAGTCTGCTACAGGGAAGTGGCTATGACTAGCACTACATGATAAAGACACAACAATGAATAATGACTATCATGATTCTTGTAGCCTAGCTGTCAGATGGGTTATACGTGCTTATGATGTATTGGTCAGAGAGGCCCCAGAGGCAACCCAACCAACATAGGCTATTACCATTAGCTTTAGGTCACCCACTATAACTAGATAGTAACACCATATTTGCTGAAGGCATCATACACATCCGCTGCAGGACACAGAAAATCAGTCTTGAACTGACAAGGATGCTCTCTGTTAGCCAGCTTTTGTAGTTTTGGAAGGTGTTTTGCAGGCTGCTGGGGGAGAAAAGACATCATTTTATTCAGCTCTGGACCCTGTGTGTTCTAGTACTAACCTGCCAGGCAAGATGTATGCACTGGTGTCATAGCTGCAAGCCTGTTTATGAGGACTAACTAATGATTCTCATGGTTGGGGTTTTTACCTGCTCCACAGGAGTGAATTCATACCTGGTAACATATACATGGGTGAAATACATCTGGACATGGATGAAAACCTATGTCTAGTGAAGTCATAGGCCCTTTGGCAGAACACATGGATGTTATTTTTCTATATGTTAAACTGCCTTTTAAATATTTCTGTTTATGTCCACAGATTTGTACTGCTTCTAACCTTGGTCAGAGAAGCTTCTTATTATATGGATCATAGTTAATATAGAGACGCATTACTGTTGAAATGCTGGGAAACAGAATCTGTGTGTACTCAACCATAGACAGGAGAGCTACATCAGCAGTGTCTCTGCCCCCAAAGATTAGGAAACATTGCAAACGATGGGGCAGAAAACAATGTAAGAGCCAGAGGATGGGGAGATATGTTGGGAAATGCTGGCCTCTGGATACGATATGGCTGTTGCACAGATGAACTTAGAGCAGCTGTGGTAAGAAGTAGAAAATCGAGAATCATACAGTTGGTAATCAGAATGATATCCAAGATTCTTGGAAACTTCATTACCCTAGAAGTTCAAGTGTGAGCAGAGATGGTGATAAATCGCTCACTCTTCTTAACTGCCCTCTGAGCAAGGAAGGTCAGAGAGGTTTTCGGCAGGGGATGGATATAATTGGATCAGTATTCTGGACTCATCTTTGTACTAACACCTTAGCAGATAGATCTAAGACAACTAAGAGGATCATAAATAGTTCAAGAAGAGACAAGGAGGGACTGTACTGGAGTAGTCACAGAGAGAATAAAGAGTGCAGATTGTGGGACTGTCTAAAGGGTAAATAGAGCTCTCAGTGACAGACAACAATGACTAAAGAACTATTGTGTTTCTCACTTGAATGTCCAAGTAGATGGTGATGCTATCAACTACTACTGGGGATGGGGGTGGGTACGGGACTAGAGGATACCTGCAGATTTATACTCCCCACTGCAGGGATTCTGGTCATATGCTGCACCCTCCCTTGAACCAGCCTTTCATCAACAGGGTTCATATGCAGCTCAGAAAGTCAGAATTTGAATTTCCTGTTGGATTTTTCTGTGATGATTTGTATTGGTCTTCTGAATGTGTGAAATTGAATCTGAATAGAGACGAGGTAGTTACTGTAGGGTTGCATTTAGTTTTTCTCTACTGATTCTGGAGAATTGAACCTTGATGCCTCAAGGCAGTGTTTCACAAACTGTTGGCTTTTAATTTGGAAATGTGATTAAAATACGTAACTGGAATAACTCCCACTAACCAAGAGTTTTGATTCATTTAGACCCAATATAGCATCCAATAAAATGCATTTGTAACAACTTCCTACGTGATATTCACTAATGAGCACCAGTTCTAAAACATCTATCATATAATTAAAATCTCTCTAATGGATCTATGTATCTTCTTTAGAAAAATTGAAATAATAGTCACAAACTATATTCTCTGTTCAGTGACTGAGGAATCGTGGACAAGAAAGACTGTAGGTATCAAGGGTCAATGAGAGCAAGGACTACAACCATGTTCTTCATGTTTGAGTTTTCAAACTCAAGCAAAAGCCTGGCATTTAACAAATATTGATGGCTCAAATGCTTACAAGAACTAACTATGGTGCTGCATGCCTATAATACCAGGACCTTGGAGGCTGAGGCAGGATGATCATGAGTTCAAGACCAACCTGGGTAAGAGTTTGTTTCAAGAGGGCTGGGGAAGAGGTTGGCAAGGTCCATTGCACAATCAAGAGAGTAAGTTGTTAATACAGAAGGAAGTATTCCTTAAGACGAATACCCAAAACTATAAAATGTTTGTCCATCTAAAAGAACGATAGAATTTCTCAGTATGGCATCTTGAATTGTGATAGAAAAGATGACCACGAACTAGATGCAAAAGCACATCATACAAATGGGCACATAATCTGGAGGTTGACTGATAACACTTACAAGGAAAACAGAATAATAAAGGCTGATTTGAATTTCAAAATTAAAGAATATCCCAACAGAATAGGGGCGTAACTAAGCCAATGCATGTAAAAATACTGCTCATTCCATTATTTCTTGGTTTGTGGTTTGTTTTTTTGTTTTGTTTTGTTTTGTTTGTTTGTTTTTTGAGAAAGGGTCTCATGTTGCTTAGGCTGTTCTTGACTTCATTATGTATCTAAGGCTATCCCTGAACTTCTAATTCTCCTGTCTCTTCTTCCCAAGTCCCACAACCACAAGTACTGGGATTACGGAAATATGCTAATGTGGCACATGTGGTAAAACAAAACAAAACAAATAAAAACAACAACAACACAACAACAACAAAAAATCCCAAATCATCATCAACAACAACAAAAACCTATCACTATAATATACCCATTATTTTTCTTTCATTCCTTTGCCCTCCAGGCTTATTTTGTTTGCTTGTTTGTTTGTTTATTGATTTTTGCTACTGGGCACTGAGTCAAGGGCCTTGTGCTTAAGTAGGCACTCTACCACTAAGCTTTTCTTTGTTATGCTTTATGGTACTGGGAATGGAAAACTGAACCTGGGGCTTCACATATGGCAGGCAAGTGCTCTACCACAGAGCTGTATCATCAGCTATGTAACTACCATTTTATGCAATGTCTTTGGGCTATTCAGATAATCAAAATTATTAGTGTACATTTTCAGTGGAAATTTTGTTTTGAAAAGTCATCCACATATGTCCTTTATATGACATGCATATTTCTTTTTAAGGGTTCTGAGTTGGAGGTCTTTCTTTCTGTAGCTTTTAACTGGTTATTGAGGTCTAGTGTTATCTTTAAATTAAATTTGTTTTTCTTTGACTTTGCCTTTAAACTGATTCCAACACCTTACAGTTTGCTCATTAGAGTTAAATAAAGTGCAGCATATGTTCATTTCTAAGTCTGTATGAGTCAAGATTTTACCTTTTTCCAAAAACTCTATTTTGGCACTTAAACTATTATCCTATGGTTCTAAATTATATTTCATAGACTCATATTTATGCACTTTATGTACCAAAACTCAATAATTAGAGGATCCTGTGTGGGGGCAGTGCAGTGGGTTCTAGTATCAAAATAATGCTAGCTTTAAAAGCAACCTGAATAATTCTACAACACTTTCAGATTGATAACACTGTAATAGAGTTTAGGCTATTGCAAAAACTTTGAAGGTATTCAAAGTATGTGAACCCAAATTACTTTTGAGAATTTCTGTTTGGGTATTAGTGTCATTTTCTACATTTCTGTTGTTTCAGGTCCTTTTATTATACAGCTTCTCAATAATTCTGGCATTTAAAACTGAAGTAGATATGTTAAATTTCTCTGTGATTTCAAGATTTCTTAAAATATAGTCAATGTAATCTGTAGTTAATTCCAGAAACTATTTCTAGGATGTTATTTATCACTTATTTAAATTTTATTCATGATTCATCTTTGTTTACTTGATTAAATTTGATAGAGGTTTATCTATTGAATCCATCTCCCAAGTTCCCAAAATCAAGCCCTTGGCATCAATATTATAATAGATCCTTAGATATGTAATTGTATTCTTCATTTTTAATAAAATATCTGTTATAAATTCACTTCTGAATACTAATCTTGAAGTTTGACAAGTCATGCTTCCACCTTGATTATTTTTATTAGTTTGCTATTTTTCTCTGATCTGATATTTGCATGCAAATGTGTTCTCATGTATTAAATTTGTTTAAAGATTTTTGTTTAAAATTGTAAACTTTGTACATTATTATCAGAAACAAACCCAATGTTACTTCTGCTAAAAATTTGCATATATTTTCTCTGCAGCATAGCATATAATCATAGATTAGATGTTCCAAAAATACTGGAAAATAATAAACTATCTATAAAATATTTATAAATTGTATTAACTAGAATGAATGACATGTTTTTCAATTCTTCCAAGTGTTTCCAGTTTGGTATTCTTTGTTTTCTAACTTAAGTTATATCAATGTCTTCAATACAGATATTTTCATAATTGTTCTTTATACAGTGCTAACATAGTTTACTTCATATATTTAAATATCATGATTTTTAGTTCAAACTGATCACTTAGTCACAGAGTCCTAGCCCTAGCTGAGGAGCTGGCAGTACTCAATAGCTGCGAGGAGAGTAAAAGGTAGATTCTTTAAAGAGTGTGTCCCCTGGTAGATGAAAACGGTCTAGTAGATGACCACACAGTCAGGAGTATATACACAGCATTAATTGGATTGGTAATTATTTTAAAAATCCATGAAGGTACAAAGTTGGGTGGATATAGAACTGGGATACTAGATCTGAGAATAGATAGGGAGGAAAATGAGTATGACCAAAATACATTGCATAAAATTTTTAAATAACAAAATATTCAAATCGGCTTATGACTATGATGTCTTTAATGTGGTTAAATAGTCTATCCATATAAAATAAATCTTTTGAAAACAGCACGGCATTATGGTTCTTATTTTTTATTTTTGTCAAGTAGAGAAGTGGCCTGCTAAGATGCCTTTTCAGAGCATGGAGTGATTGGAAATAGATGAAACTGAATGCTGAGAAGCCAGTGGGTAGGCGCTCAAAATAGTACAGGTGAGAAACCAGGAGTGATTGGATTAAGACAAAACAAGAGAGGTTTAGAGCACGTTAGACATGTCATGGCGTGAAATTACTTACATTGGAGGAAGGTGAGACAAGAGGAGGCTCAGAGATAGATGCTTGCCTAGCATATACAAGGCCCTGCACTTACATACATGTGCACATGATTGATTGACTGATATGGATAGATAGGTAGATAGATAGATAGATAGATAGATAGATAGATAGATAGATAGATACAAGTTGGATTGGGTTTTCAAAGTAAGCCATTTTCTAAAGTCTTTTTGAATGGTCATGAATTTCAAAGGACTTAAGGCAAGACCTGAAGCCCAGCATTGTCAGTGATTTACTTAAACCATGTGTTACTCAAGTCTAAGTCAATAAGATGGACACTTATAAAGTATAAGCACATCGCACTTCTGTTATGCCCTAATTTATGAAGAACAGAGACCTCTTTTATAAACTGGAGGGGAAACTGTGACTAAAAAATTAGTAACTATAGCTTCCTACACCCTGCCCACAGCAGGTCAGAAGGGAAAGTTAAGTTTTCCACAAGAGGGCAGCACCACTTCATAAATTATGCATTGAATGCCTCAAGCAGAAAGGGCTGAAGTGGAGGTGCTGAAAAGGTAGAAAGGAAGGTAGGTACTGCAAGCCATCGTGCCTTTCATATCATGAAAACCAAAGGCCCCTGCTATCTCCAAGTTTATAACTATAGCCACTCCTAAGTGAGGCTCTGTAGTGGCAGCTAGTGCCAGTAGAGAGAATGAAGACAAGGTGAGCAGTTAAAACCCTGCATCTTCACATTCATCTGTGGGAGTAAACTCAAACGTCTCTGATGGTATTCACACTCCACTAGTGCATTTGCCTGTCTACAACCAGCATCTCACCAAGCGCCATGTTTTCTGCTCAGATATTGGCTGCCCCTAATTGTTTACCCAGCAAATCAAATTCTATAGACTAGGGTATAGTGTACATTGCAGTTCTGATACATCCCCACTAACAGTGTTTGCCTACCCCAATTATGCTCTACTTCAGTACCTCAGAGAAGAGAACTGAAATTCCCTGATAGAGCATTATGTGTCTACGGCCAAACCACCTTGATCTCAGAAGCTAAGCACATTCAGATCTGGTTAGGACTTGGGAGGGAAAATCCACTATGTAAAAGGCATTTTGTATAAGTTATATCATTTAATCTTCACAATAATAACACTATGCAAGGAACCCTAATTTCCATGTGATAGAACAAAGGAGTAACATCCATGAGTCTATCACATACTAAGGAAGAACCCTTATCAAGTGGTCCTTGTATGAAGTCTTAAAATATAAATTATAACCAACCTATCTATAGTGGAAAAGACTTGACTAGCAAGCATACTTAAGGCCTTGGATTCCATCCCTAGAATAGAAAAAAAAGGAACCATTCATACAAGATGGAATCAGTGAGAGTTGTAGCTATTATGCAGTATACAGCACTATTTACCATGATGCCTATATCTGGAAAGGCATGGCTTAATGTTAAGTAGCAGAAGATCATGCAGTAAACCAATGGGATGCTATATAATCCTTCCGGTGTATCCAATACTGTTACCTTTTCTCTTTTAGAAAAAGACTGGATAAATTGATTATTATATGTGATCAATAAAAGAATTGATGCTAGCTCTCCTTCTGGGTTTGTTGCTGGGGTGTTAGCAAGATAGGAAGCTTTTGTGGACAATATAGTGATATGTTAGGTTTGAAGCAGCATACTGTACTTGGAATGCTATATGTGCATTTCAGTGTAAATGTCCAAGATGAAATTGGTTATCTGGTCTGGGACAGAAGACACAGAATCATCCCCATATAAATACAAATTGAAAGAGGAGGAGCTGGTAAAAATTTCCATATAATCATTTCTATATTATGATGAAGTTAGAAAAGGTAGAATGGCCAAAAAGACAATGTTTAAAGGATGGTCAAAGGAATGGTTTAGTAATGAAGGGGTCCAGTTAAAATAGGAACCACAAAAGTAGGAGTCAATGACATAAATAGACTATGATAAAAGTCAGGGTTTCATAAAAGAGTTTCATAATGTGGACCAACTATCAAATGTCCTTTTGATGTCATATATGATAAGGACTGAAAATAATATACTGGCTCTGACAATGAGGCAACATTTTGTGCCTTTGATAGCCATTACACTTGAATTACAGGTGCCAAATTCAGACCACAGGGATCCTAAAGTTAAGAGAAGGAAAAAAATGTATATGCAGGAAGGATAGACTCTGCTTTTTGTGACTCACTAAAAACAAAAGGAGGAAAACAGTAGTAGCCAGAGGGAGAAAGAAAGCTCATGGAAGGTAATTTACATTTTCCTCTAATAATAGATTATAAATAATTTATATCATCATAGATATACTCTAATAATCACTTTTTAATAATAACAATGATGTAGAAGCTTTGGTATGTATATAAGATAAAGACAGGAAAACGACCACTGAGAAGGGAAGCCTGAGCTCCAGGAGCCCAGAGTGGAAGTGCCTTGCATGTGTTGAGTCACTGAGTCCTCAGAAGAACAAATGAGTTCTGAAGAAGCATTTACATGAATGCATGCAATGAGTGTACAGCAGTGTCAAAATATGAACCAAAGGCCCTTTGTCCATTCTTCTTTAGTTGTCTGCACTATTCTGCACAGATGAAATACCTGTTTTCTTGATGATAATGATAGAGTACTTTTCAATGGCCTCTATGCCTGTGCCTTACCTCCTGACAATCAGCTTGAGGATCCTGAAGGAGCCTTTGATAAGGATGAGGGCCTCTTGGCGGGAGCCATA
This sequence comes from Mus musculus, assembly GCF_000001635.26. Lineage (NCBI taxonomy): Eukaryota > Metazoa > Chordata > Mammalia > Rodentia > Muridae > Mus > Mus musculus. The sequence goes on along the minus strand of NC_000086.7, from coordinate 6,520,873 downwards.
CAATGGAGTGCCATTGATATTCACCAGCTCATCACCAGTCCGCATCTTCTGAGACAAGGCTGCCTTGCCTCCATCTTCAATCTGTGTTGCAGAGAAAAAAACAGGAAGCAGGTGGTGAGCTGACTTCTGCTCCATAATTTTACATCCTAACTTCTCCCAACCTTGTAGCCACAAGTAGGAATGGGGAATACTTTCATTTAGAAAGAAGAGATGAGGAGCTGATCACAGGTTCCTGAAGGCTCTTGAGGAAGGAGACGAGACAGAATTAAGGCAATTCCTCCCTAAAGAATGAACCTGGGAAGACAGTACTTCTGAAAAAGAAAGGGATGCTTAGAAGGAAGTCCTTAACCCCATTACAAAATGGGATACAGAGCTAAACAAAGAATTCTCAACTGAGGAATACCAAATGGCTGAGAAGTACCTGAAAAAATGTTCAACATCCTTAATCATCAGGCAAATGCAAATCAAAACAGCCCTGAGATTCTACCGCACACCAGTCAGAATGGCTAACATCAAAAATTCAGGTGACAGCAGATGCTGGTGAGGATGTAGAGAAAGAGGAACACTCCTCCATTGCTGGTGGGATTGCAAGCTGGTACAACCACTCTGAAAATCACTTGTACAACCACTCAGACGGTTCCTCAGAAAATTGGACATAATAAAATCAGAAGATCCAGCAATACCTCTCCTGGGCATATACCCAGAAGAAATTCCAACTGACAATAAGAACACATGCTCCACTATGTTCATAGCAGCCTTATTTATAATAGCCAGAAGCTGGAAAGAACCCAGATGTCCCTCAACACAGAGGAATGGATACAGAAAATGTGGTACATTTACACAATGGAGTACTACTCAGCTATTTAAAACAATGAATTTATGAAATTCTTGGACAAATGGATGTATCTGGAGGATATCATCCTTAGTGAGGTAACCCAATCACAAAAGAAATCACTAGATATGTACTCACTGATAAGTGGATATTAGCCCAGGAACTTAGAATACCCAAGATACAATTTGCAAAACACAAGAAAATCAAGAAGAGGGAAGACCAATGGGTGGACACTTCGTTCCTCCTTAGAATAAGGAACAAAATACCCATGAAAGAAAGGAGTTACAGATACAAAGTTTGGAGCGAAGACGAAAGGATGGACTATCCAGAGACTACTCCACCCAGGGATCCATCCCATAATCAGCCACCAAACCCAGACACTATTGCATATGCCAGCAAGATTTTGATGAAGGGACTCTGGTATAGTTGTCTCGTGTGAGGCTATGCTAGTGCCTGCCAACTACAGAAGTGGATGCTCACAGACATCTATAAGATGGAACACAGGGCCCCCAAAGGAGAAGCTAGAGAAAGCACCCAAGGAGCTGAATGGGTCTGCAACCCTATAGGTGGAACAACAATATGAACTAACCTGTACCTCCAGAGCTTGTGTCTCTAGCTGTGTATGTAGCAGAAGATGGCCTAGTCAGCCATCACTGGGAAGAGAGGCCCCTTGGTATTGCAAACTTTATGTGCCCCAGTACAGGAGAATGCCAGGGCCAAGAAGTGGGAGTGGGTGGGTAGGGGAGCAGGACGCAGGGAGGGTATAGGGAACTTTTGGCATAGCATTTGAAATTTGAAATGTATATAAAGAAAATATCTAATAAAAAAAAAGGAAGTCCATATGGCAGCTAAAGCAGCCCCATGGCATTGCAAACTGTGCACACAAATCAGAGCTCCATCAAACGTCGGCAAATCTTTTCCTACCTTTACACAGGCTTTGAAATCTGACAAACTTGTGTTTGAATTCTGGCTCTACTACTTTCTAGCTGTGAGATCCTGAGAAGGTTACCTAACACTGGTGGCATCAAATTTCCTTGTATGCATACTGTAGAGAGCAAAAGCACCCACCTCGCCTGATTGTTTCATCACCCGTTTGAGGGCTCTGGGTTCTTTTTTTTTTTTTTTTTTTTTTCCATTTTATCCTTTTATTTTTTTTCCCATTTTTTATTAGGTATTTAGCTCATTTACATTTCCAATGCTATACCAAAAGTCCCCCATAGGTTCTTAACTCAGTATGACTTCTGATTATTATAACAAGGAGGTTGGTGCTGAAAACCTGAATGATGGCTTCCAGCTCAAAATTCTGTAATCAGCATCCCTAATTTTAAACATATGAAGTAAGTACAAAGTATATTATCTTCATCTCTTCAACACATTCCTAGCATACTACTTGCCAATGGGCATTCTGCAAAAGCTAGGAATGTGTTTACTAATCTAGCACAATGTAAACATTCCCTTCGAGCAGGGTAATCTTGGCAGAAGACGTTTTCAGGCTGGGGAACTCTGGAAAAAACAAAACTAGGAGGAAGAGCCACTAGGATAGGCAAAGCAAAGCAGGGCCCTGAAGACCTGGCTTTCTAGTGAATTTTGTACATAATGTTCTACTTAGCACAGAAGTGGGTTCCACCTGTTAGAGTATTAATTCCATCTAGAGTAATGGGGACATCTCATCCATCGTTAACCTATTCCCCAAGCACTTAATGTACTTTAGTATGCACAGAACAATAAACACACTAAGTGGCAGAGATACACAAATTAAAAAAGCTCTCAGCTCCCAGCCCCAGAAGGGAATTATTGTCTAAAGTTTATATGCCCACTGAGAGATCTGGTTAAATAAAAATCCAGCCCACCCGCATTAAGTGTTCTAGGGAATATGGGAAGTAAGAATGATTAAATGATAGAACTCTTAGGGGATAGAAGTCTCTAAGTGAGATCACTAGGGGCTGACTTTTACCGTGGCTATGTTTATACTTCTTTCCTTTTAACCTTTTCCCTCAGTCTTTTATCACAGCCTCTGAACCTGTGCCCACACCAGTTAGAATACTGCTTTAGGTTGCTCAGCTTTTGAGAACTGTCAGTTAGGAAGGATCTTTTGAGTTGAAAGAAAAAATATATTAATTCAGGATTTTTAAAGCCCTATTAAATAAATTGAAATTCTGGGTAAATTGCAGATTTATTAAATATATTGCTGCTAATCCAACATTCTTTAAAAAAAATGAACCTCTGAGAAATTAAAGGCTAGCCAATTGAAATGCCCACGCACACGCACGCGCGCGCACACAGACACACACACACACTTTTCCAATACATGGACAACCATTCAATATAAAACAACCTAATAATGGCAAATAGGGAACAACTCTTAGCAAATTAATTGGGATTACATCGTTGTTCCCTTGTTATTAGCATTATTGCTTCATAGACACTACTGTCTGCCTTAAAAAAGTACCTACTAAGCCACATACAATGACACATACTAGTGAAGGGAAGGCAAAAGAATTGGGAGTTCAAGGTCAGTCTTGGCAATCTGAAACTCTGTTTCAAAAGATCCGAGATCAACAACAACAAAGAACTGGCAGGGGAAATTGAAGGAAAGTACTGTAGTTGCCGGTTCAGAAAATTGGTTTGAATGACTCATTCTTCTGGCTTGCATGAGAGGCATGCTTTAGGCTTTTTGTCAGTTAAAAAATAACCATAAACAGGACTAACTAATGAATGCTAATAGGTTTTCTCCACTGATGCACATTAGTCTTAATTTACTGTACACATTTCGTATTCATACAACTCAATTATCCATATTACTGCTACTCATAAAAAGCTGTCTCTTCCATGTATATTGATGTTAAGTAGAACCTCTTGTTAAGTATTCAGTTATAGCAACAAGATATCTGGTTTTTCCAGGCCACAAGATAAAAAAACCTTTTAACCTAAAATGCTTAATTAATGCTGCAGTTAAACCTTCCCTATTGCTATGTCAGCTGCCACTATCTGCACTTAGGTAGAGACTATTTCTTTTTGAACTATGCTTGTAGGCCACTTGTTTGCCCCTTTCTGCATTCCACATCTCTTTTCACTCACCAGCAGAATATTCCTCACAATAGATATGTTCAATACAATTCTGAGGATGCTTGGATAAGAAACAAGTGATCTGTGTGTGTGTGTGTGTGTGTGTGTGTGTGTGTGTGTGTGTGTGTGTGATACACCAGATCCCAGGTGTATGAGGATGCTTGGATAAGAAACAAGTGATCTGTGTGTGTGTGTGTGTGTGTGTGTGTGTGTGTGTGTGTGTGTGTGTATGTGATACACCAGATCCCAGGTGTATCCAGATTAGGAAATAAGGTTCCATTTAATTGAAGAGCCACTAAAGTATTCCTCAAACTAGTCACTTTGTAGAGGCAGGCTATTTGTTGGGCTGTGTAACTGACTCCTTATCCATCAGAACTTTTGTGGGTTTTTTTTTCTTTTTGCATTAATGCTCATCCCCTCTCTTCTATATTTCCCGCCTGTTCCATGTCTGGATTCTTCTATCCCTCTGACAGCTAGACTTCCAGGTCAGTAGCTAGAACACAGTATTTTTTTATGGACTATGTTCTTACTAAGGAAAAAGTAAGAGAAAGAATGAAGAATAACAAAGATGAAGACTAGAGAGGAAATTAAGCAACACAGAAGAAAAATTAATCAAAGTGGATGAGAAAATAGACAGTATATATCAAAGAATCAGCAAGAAAATTGATATTAAAGTAGGAAAAAATAGAAACATTGGAAATGAAAAGCTCAAGCAACTAAATGGGCTCAACCAAGCAGAAGAGAGAGTAATAAAGTACAAGGTCAAGGAAATACTACAGCCAAGCAACAAACTAGACAAATCCAGATAAAAGTGATCACAACAACCCAGAAATCCAGGACAAGAGCAAAAGATCAAGCCTAAGAACCCATGGAACTTCTGTGGAAGCCTCTTATGAGGAGGACCTCTATACTATCCACAGGTACTATTCAAGCTGCCAAAAGGGTAGGTCAGTGAATTCCTACCCATGTAAAGCCCATGAACCACAACAATGACCAATATGGCAAGATGTCCTCAATAGTGCAGCAACAGCACTTACATTTTGGGGATAATCAGCAACTGTTTAATTGGACTTAAGGTCTGCTCAACGAGAGAGAATCCATGCCTGGCATTGTAAACTTAAAACTAGCGAGGTTATGGACCATAGAGAATTTACTACTGCCAACTTGCTAACCCAGTATAATTTCTAACTCTATTATAAATGTGTGTGTGTGTGTGTGTGTGTGTGTGTGTGTGTGTGTGTGTGTGTGTGTAGATCTCACCCATCATTAATGAAGCTTTTTCTTTTATTTGGCAGTAGGTAGAAACTCTTATAGAAACCCACAACTGGTCAAATACAAAGAACAACTGACTGTGTGGTGCTCATCCCAAACTGACACATCTAAAACACAGAGAACATTACAGATGTGTGAAAAAGAAAGATCTTAAGAGCCAAGGGATGAGACAATGTCTTTTAAGCATGATAGGGAAGCTGCACCCATAAAATCTCAACAATAAAGTTACATACACAAGACTTGCTTATAACAACACCAGTAGACCTGCCAACTCAGACGGGGAGAAAGCTCACAAGCCCTTGTCCATAGATGAAGAGCTATAGGAAATAAATGACTCCAGAGAAAGGGAGAACCAGTGCTCTTGTGGGGTGAGCTTCCTGATAGGTCATCCAACCCTTCCAGATAGGTTATCCAATCCTTAGCAGTCAGCTAGAAACTAAAGACTCAGCAGAGAAAGAGACAGAGACGGAGAGAAGGGGGAGGGGAGAGAATGGATAAACAGAATGGATCTAGATAATATTTGTGTATATATGTAACTAAAATAATTAGAGAAGATTTCAATAATTTGAGAGGGAGTAGGGGAACGTGAGAGGGGTGGGAAGAGAGGTATGAAAATGGTGTAAAAACAATACTCAGGTATGAAATTCTCAAAAACAAATTTAAAAATCTCCTAAAAACTGGAAGGCAAATAAGCAATAGTAAAAGCTACATTGGGGGAAATGCTTACTCTCCAAGAAAAGCAGAACTAGCATAATAGTGTCAGAACTCTTGTTAGTAACAAAAGCACAAGAGCATGAAATGATTGACAACTAAGATTGTTATATCCAGCAAATTTATCACTCAAAACTGATAGAAAATAAGGACACTGAGAAACAATACTAAGGCAAGGTTGTTCATGACAACCAAGGTAGTATTGCAAAAGATACCAAAAGAAATACTAAATATGGGAGAAAAATGTCTCATTCAAAATAGGATAGGAAAGACATGAACAAAAAAAGAAACGTAGCAAGAGATCTATCACATCTAATACAGTAAATCAGAAACCCCTAATACTAATGCATGAGAAAGTAAAGGAAAAAGCAATAATCCAGACAACCAGAAATGCAATCATTAAAATAATAGAAATCCACAATCATCTCCCAGTAATATCCTTAATTATAAATGCTCTTAACTCACTATCAAGGAGACACAGGCAGGTTCTCTGGACTTAAAAACAAAACTAAAAAAATCTAGATGGAACTAGCTCTTGCCTGTAAGAGAAACATCAGGATCAAAGATGCCTACTGACTGAGACTCAAAGGATGGAAGTCAATCTATCAAGTAAGTAGAAGCTGAAATAAGCTGGCACAGCTATTGGACTATTTGATAAGGTAAACTCTAAACCAAAATTAGAAGAGATAAAGACTATTACATATTAATAAAGGGAACAACAGCTTATTAAGATGTAGCTATTGTAAATAATGTTTCATTGTTAAAAGCCAATGAACATAAAAGATGATAAGTCCTGAAAATAGTACAGTTTCAAAACCTCACTCTTACACAAAAATCGCCCACAAAAATCATCCACAAAAATGAAGAAACTTCAGAATTAAACTACACCATAAATCAAACAGGCCTACCAAATATCTATAGAATATCTCAACCAACAAAACCACAATACACATACTTCTCAGAAGTTCTTGGAATGTTCTCTAAAATATACCATTCTAGCACAAAACCAGATTTATTAAGATTTATGGTTTTAATTATGTTATGTGAATGTGTGTATATGTGAGAGCCCAACGGAGCCAGAGTATTAGGCAGTTGTGCCATGTTTAAATGTAGGTGCTAAAAATCAAACCCCACTTCCCTGCAAAAGTAGTACAAACTCTTAACTACCTGAGCCATGTCTCCAGCCCCCAAACAAGTCTTTAAAAGGTCAAGGAGCTGAAGGGGTCTGCAACCCTATAGGTGGAACAACAATATAAACTAACCAGTACCCCCAGAGCTCATGTCTCTGGCTGCATATGTAGCAGAAGATGGCCTAGTCATCCATCATTGGGAAGAGAGGCCCCTAGGTCTTGCAAACTTTATATGCCTCAGTACAGGGGAAAGCCAGGGCCAAGAAGTGGGAGTGGGTGGGTAGGGGAGCAGGGCACGGGGAGGGTATAGGGAACTTTTGGGATAGCATTTGAAATGTAAATAAAGAAAATATCTAATAAAAAAAAAGAAATCAAGATTACTCCCTGGATTATCAGAGCATGTTTAAATAAAAGAACTCAACAACACCAGATGCTACAGAATCTACATACATACTTGGAGATTGAGCAGTATACTACTGAATAACCAATGAGCCATTCAAAAGTCAGGGAGGAAAAATTTAAATTCCTATCATAAATGGAAACACACTTGGCTATATGTGTATTTATATGAAATGTGTATAGCTAGGAGCACTTTTATTTTATTAAGTCAAGATATAATTCACATAAATATCCTGATGATGCAAATCAGGATTTTAGAAAAATAAGCATAAGGCAAACACCTTAGAGCAGTAGGTTGTAAGAAATAACAACAATCAGGACAGAAATTAATGACATTGAGACTAAAGGAACAATCCATCCCATCAATGTTGCGCAGTGATTATGTGGGGCCCAGTGATTATGTGGGGGAGTGTTGATGAAGCACTATGACTAAGGGGACATAGAGGAGAGCTTATCTGTGGGTTAGAGTTCTCGATGGAGGCATAAAGTCATGGCAGCAGGAACACGATATGGCTCCTATCTTGACACATAAGCTTGAAACAGAGAGATTGAACTGGAAATGGCACAAATATTTAAATTCTCAAACTTGTCTCCCAATGGCCTGCCACTTCCAGCAAGGCCACACCTGTATACTATACCAACTGCCATCAATTTCAAACAGGTATTCAAATCCCCAAGCCGATGGAGGGCATTTCACATTCAAATCACAAGTTGGTTTCTTATTAATTAATTATTAAATTAATTAACAAGTAAGACTGATTAACCCCTTAAGCCAAACTAACAAAATACAGATAATATACACATTAATAAAATAAGATATGAATGGGAATGTTACAAAAGATTCCATGGAAAACCACAGGATTATTAGGGAATGCTTTGAAAAGCTTTATTTGAAAAGTTAGGAAACCTAGAAAATAAGGATTTTCCTGGACATATTTAGCCAACCAAAATTAAGTCAAAACTATATAAATAGCTTATGCAAATCTCTAACAAACAATGAGATTAAATCAACCATAAAACTCTCCCCACAAATAAAAGCTTTGGCTGCCTAATTTTATCAAATCTTTAACGAAGAGCTAACACCAATCTGTTCCACAATATAGAATGTGAAAGGATACTACCAACAAAACTATACATCAATCTCACTAATGATCATAGATGCTAAACTTCTTACAAAGTTTATATAAGAAAAGAGAAGAATATCTGATGCGTTGTGAATTTAAAGTTTTGGGCAATTGTTGGTATCAATACACATCACAAAACTCAGTGTAAATGACCATTTATATAGTCATTCAGGGTTATTTATAACTTGGCCAGTAGAAAATAGCCATGTAGCTGAAAATTGAAAAGAAAGGTATACAAACAAAAGCCAGGTAGTTTCTACAATGCTAGAATGAGCTGATTGACCTTGGAATAGTGATTTTTCCCTCTTTGTAAATTCCCTTACCTTATTGATAAACTATGGGGGCCTGACTAGTTGATCAATTTGGATATGACATCTCTAAGACAGATCTAACATTTACCGATGTGATAGTTTGAATGGCAATGACAATGGCCTTCATGGCCTCATATATTTGAATGATTGGTTCCCGGTTGGTAGAATTGCTTTGGGAAGGATTAGGAGGAGGGGAGGCCTTGGAGGTGTGATAATGGAGGTGGACTTTGAAGCTTCGAAAATCTCCTACCTTTCTCCCTCTGTCTGTTTCTGTCTTTCTCTCTGTCTCTCTCCCTCCCTCTTGCTTGTGGATAGGTTGTAAATTCTCACTTATTGCTCCAGTCCCATGCCTCCCTGCCTGTTGCCATGTTCCCCTGTGTAATGGTCATAGACTTTAACCTTCTGCAACCTTGAGCCCCTAAATTAAATGTTTTCTTTTGTAAGTTGCCTTCTCATGGTGTTTTGTCACAGCAATTAAAAAAAAAAAGTAACTAAGACAGTGGCCTGTGTAAAGTTATCAAGGGCAGGTAAAATACCTCTGCTAACACCCTCTTGGCTTCTGTTCTCATTGCACTTTGGCTTTAGCAGTTGTCTACTCAACCAAAACTGATTTGCATCCATCTCTCGGTTCTCTTCGGTTTTCATCCTCTGTTTTGGAGTAGTCTTCCAACGTTGGAATGGTTAATAAGGCACAGTGGGGACAATGGAAAAAAAAAAGATCCCAGAAACCTCACTCTTTTTGCTAATGAGCAGGTGATTTGGAAATATTTAGAAAAATTCTTTGAAAGTTGACAACAAAGTGGTAATTCAGCCCCTTCAGAGAGAAAAGGCAGAGGAAAATGGGTTTAGCAGGACTTGCTGAATTTTAGATAAATATGAATTTTAGTTAAATATGAACAGATATTTAGTTAAATATGAATTTTAGCTAAATATGAGCAAATATTTAGTTAAATATGAATTTTAGCTAAATATGAGTAGATATTTAGTTAAATATGAATTTTAGCTAAATATGAGTGGATATTTAGTTAAATATGAATTTTAGCTAAATATGAGCAGATATTTTAAAAGATATTAGATCTTTTAAAATAATTTTTAGAAGATAACAAAAGCCAAAGAAAGAAACAGATAGGTTAGGTTTATATTTTAAAACTTAATTCAGTAGGAAAAAAAAAATACCAGTTCTAATAATAGCCAACAGATGCTGAATGTTTTGACAATGGTATAAGAACATCATAAAAATATGAAGAAATATAAATATCCAATAAATACATGTAAAAATAATAAATATCTTTAGGCAGTAGGGAAACTCAAATCAAAATTAGATTTAGGGGCTGGCAAGATGGCTCAGCAGACAAAGGTGCATGCAGGCAAGCTTGACAACATAAGTTCAATCTCCAACAACATGGTGAGAGAGGAGAACTGACTCCTGAGAGTTATTCTCTGGTCTCTACATGTATACCCACACACAGATAAATAAATTTAAATGTTAAAGTTATATTAAGGCTCCATCTTATTCCAGTCAGAATGGGAATCATAAAAACAAACAAAACAAAACACCTAAACAAATTATAGATTTGGGGAAAGGGAACTTCTAACTAGAATCTAAGTTAGCCCAGCCAGTATGATGTTCTTCATAAGCTAAAAATAGAACTACCGAATTACCCAGTTATACCCTTCCTGGGAATAGATTCAAAAGAATCAAAGGCAGCAAACTACAGAGGTATCTGCATGCCCATGTTTGTTATACCACTATTTATAATAGTCAAGTTATAGAATCAGGAGCCATCTTGGGTCCCGGATCCTTCAGAGACTAGTCTGCGCAGGTGAGAGTGCAGACTACAGAAGCAACACAGCTTCTGGAACAGGCAGAAGCAACACAGCTTCTGGGATAGACCCCCGCTTCAGGCTCCAGACATCCGGGCACCTTCCCCACCAGAGAAGAGGTGTCACCCAGGAGAGATCTTTCAGAGCAGGTGAGGGAGCCATCTTGGGTCCCAGATCCTTCAGAGACCAGTCTGCACAGGTCAGCTAATGGACTAAGAAGGGTGAACAAGCGGACTGCAGAAGCAACACAGCTTCTGGAACAGGCAAAAGCGACACAGCTCTGGGAGAGACCCCGTTTCAGGCTCCAGACATCCGGTCACCTTCCCCTCCAGAGGAGAGGTGTCTGCCTGGGAGGGCTCTGACCACCAGAGCAGGTGAGAGAGCCATCTTGTGTCCAGTGTCCCTTGGAGACTAGTCTGTGCAGGTGAGCATGCAGACTGCAGAGGCAACACATCTTCTGGGACAGGCCCTGTTTCGGGCCTTCTTCTTCAGCCAGGAGGCAGGTCTGAACGGCAGGTATCAGTGCACCTTCCCTGCAAGAGGAGAGCTTGCCTGCAGAGAGTACTCTGACCACTGAAACTCAGGAGAGAGCCGGACTCCCAGGTCTACTGACAGAGGCTAACCGAATCACAGGAGAAACAAGCTCCAATCAGAGACAACTATAACAACTAACTCCAGAGATTACCAGATGGCGAAAGGCAAATGTAAGAATCTTACTAACAGAAACCAAGAGCACTTACCATCATCAGAACCCAGCACTCCCACCTCAGTCAGTCCTGGATGCCCCAACACACCCGAAAAGAAAGACTAGGATTTAAAATCATATCTCATGATGCTGGTAGAGAACATCAAGAAGGGCTTCAATAACTCACTTAAAAAATACAGAAGAACACTGCTAAAGAGGTAGAAGTCCTTAAAGAAATAAAGGAAAACACAAAAAACAGGTGATGGAACTGAACAAAACCTTCCAAGACCTAAAAAGGAAAGTAGAAACAATAAAGAAAATCCAAAATGAGACAACACTGGAGATAGAAGCCCTAGGAAAGAAATCTGGAACCATAGATGCAAGCATCAGCAACAAGAGATGGAAAAGAGAATCTCAGGTGCAGAAGATTCCATAGAGAACATGGGCACAACAATCAAAGAAAATGCAAAACCAAACTCAAAACATCCAGGAAATCCAGGACACAATGAGAAGACCAAATCTATGGATAATAGGAGTAGAGGAGAATGAAGATTTTCAACTCAAAGGACCAGCAAACATCTTCGACAAAATTATAGAAGAAAACTTCCCAAACTTAAAGAAAGAGATGCCCATGAATATACAAGAACCCTACAGAACTCCAAATAGACTGGACCAGAAAAGAAATTCCTCCTGACAAATAATAATCAGAACAACAAATGCACTAAATAAAGATAGAATATTAAAAGCAGTAAGGGAAAAAGGTCAAGTAACATATAAAGGTAGGCCTATCAGAATTACTCCAGACTTCTCACCAGACTATGAAAGCCAGAAGACCCTGGACAGATGTTATGCAGACCCTAAGAGAACACAAATGGAAGCCTAGGCTACTATACCCAGACAAACTCTCAATTACCATAGATGGAGAAACCAAAGTATTCTATGATAAAACCAAATTCACACAATATCTTTCCACGAATCCAGCCCTTCAAAGGATAAGACAAGGGAAAACACAAGCACAAGGACGAAACTACACCATAGAAAAAGCAAAAAGTAATCCTCCAACAAAATTAAAGAAGACACCCACAAGAACAGAAACCCAAATTTAACAACAAAAATAACAGGAAGCAAAAATTACTTTTCTATAACTTCTCTTAACATCAATGGACTCAATCCCCCACCCCCAAAAAGACATAGACTAATAGACTGGCTACACAAACAGGACCCAACATTAGCTGCTTACAGGAAACCCATCTCAGGGAAAAGGACACATACTTCCTCAGAGTGAAAGGCTGGAAAACAATTTTCCAAGCAAATTGTCCGAAGAAACAAGCTGGAGTAGCCATTCTAATATCGAATAAAATTTACTTCCAACCCAAAGTTATCAAAAAAGACAAGGAGGGGCACTTCATATTCATCAAAGGTAAAAGCTACCAAGAGGAACTCTCAATTCTGAATATCTATGCTCCAAATACAAGGGCAACCATATTCATTAAAGATACTTTAGTGAAGCTCAAAGCACACATTGCAACTCAAACAATAATATTGGGAAACTTCAAAACCCCACTCTCACCAATGGACAGATCCTGGAAACAGAAACTAAACAGAGACACATGGACACTAACCGAAGTTATGAAACCAATGGATTTAATAGATATCTACAGAACATTTTATCCTAAAACAAAAGGATATACCGTCTTCTCAGCACCACATGGTATCTCCTCCAAAATTGACCATATAACTGGTCAAAAAATAGGCATCCAGATACAAAAATATTGAAATTATCCCATGCATCCTATCTGATCACCACGGACTAAGGGTGATCTTCAATAACAACATAAATAATAGAAAGCCAACATTCACCTGGAAACTAAACAACACTCTACTCAATGATTCCTTGGTCAAGGATAAAATAAAGAAAAGAATTAAAGTCTTTTTAGAGTTTAATGAAAATGAAGCCACTACATACCCAAATTTATGGGACACAAAGAAGGCAGTCCTAAGAGGAAAACTCATAGCCCTGAGTGTCTCCAAAAAGAAACTAGAGAGAGCATACACTAGCAGCCTGACAGCACACCTAGAACCTCTAAAACTAAAGGAAGGAAATTCATCCAAGAGGAGTAGATGGCAGGAAATAATCAAACTCAGGGCTAAAATCAACCAAGTGGAAACAAATGAACTATTCAAAGAATCAACCAAACCAGGAGCTAGTTCTTTGAGAAAATGAACAACATAGATAAACCCTTAGCCAGACTAACTAGAGGGCACAGGGACAGTATCCTAATTAACAAAATCGAAAATGAAAAAGGAGACATAACAACAGAACCTGAGGAAATCCAAAACATCATCAGACCCTACTACAAAAGGCTATACTCAACAAAACTAGAAAACCTGGATGAAATGGACAAATTCCTATACAGATACCAGGTACCAAAGTTAAATCAGGACCAAAATAACTATCTAAACAGTCCCATTTTCACTAAAGAAATAGAAGCAGTCATCAATAGTCTCCCAACCAAAAAAGAGCCCACGACAAGATGGGTTTAGTACAGAGTTCTATCAGACCTTCAAAGAAGATCTAATTCCAACTCTTCTCAAACTATTCCACAAAATAGAAACAGAAAGTACTCTACCCAATTCATTCTATGAAGCCACAATTACTCTGATACCTAAACCACACAAAGATCCAACAAAAAAAGAGAACATCAGACCAATTTCCCTTATGAATATCGATGCAAAAATACTCAATAAAATCCTCGCAAAACGCATCCAATAACACATCAAAACAATCATCCATCATGACCAAGTAGGCTTCATCCCAGGGATGCAGGGATGGTTTAATATACAGAAATCCATCTATGTAATCCACTATATAAGCAGACTTAAAGAAAAAAACCACATGATCATCTCATTAGATGCTGAGAAAGCATTTGACAAAATCTAACACCCCTTGAGGATAAAAGACTTGGAAAGATCAGGAATTCAAGGCCCATACCTAAACATAATAAAAGCAATATACAGCAAACCAGTAGCCAACATCAAACTAAATGGAGAGAAACTCGAAGCAATCCCACGAAAATCAGGGACTTGACAAGGCTGCCCACTTTCTCCCTACTTATTCAATATCGTACTTGAAGTTCTAGCCAGAGCAATTCCACAACAAAAGGACATCAAGGGGATACACATTGGAAAGGAAGAAGTCAAAATATCACTATTTTCAGATGATATGATAGTATATATAAGTGACCCCAAAAAATTCCACCAGAGAACTTCTAAACCTGATAAACAGCTTCAGTGCATTAGCTAGATATAAAATTAACTCAAACAAGTCAATGGCCTTTCTCTACACAAAGGATAAACGGACTGAGGAAGAAATTAGGGAAACAACACCCTTCACAATTGTCACTAATAATATAAAAAAACCTTGGTGTGACTCTAAAGAAGTGAAAGATCTGATGATAAGAACTTCAAGTCTCTGAAGAAAGAAATTGAAGATCTCAGAATATGAAAATATCTCCCATGCTCATGGATTGGCAGGATTAATATAGTACAAATTGCTATCTTGCTGAAAGCAATCTACAGATTCAGTGCAATTCCCACTCAAAATTCCAACTCAATTCTTCAACGAATTAGAAAGGGCAATCTGCAAATTAATCTGGAATAATAAAAAACCTAGAATAGCAAAAACTATTCTTAACAATAAAAGAACCTCTGGTGGAATCACCATGCCTGACCTAAAGCTGTACTACAGAGCAATTGTGATAAAAACTGCATGGTACTTTTATAGTGACAGACAAGTAAACCAATGGAATAGAATTGAAGTCCCAGAAATGAACCCACACACCTATGGTCACATGATGTTTGACAAGGGAGCTAAAACCATCCAGTGGAAAATCAAGACAGCATTTTCAACAAATGGTGCTGGCACAACTGGCGGTTATTATGTAGAAGAATGCAAATTGATCCATTCTTATCTCCTTGTACAAAGCTCAAGTCTAAGGGGATCAAAGACCTCCACATAAAACCAGAGACACTGAAATTAATATAGGGGAAAGTGGGGAAAAGCCTTGAAGATATGAGCACAGGGGAAAAATTCCTAAACAAAACAGCAATGGCTTGTTCTGTAAGATCAAGAATCCACAAATGGGACCTCATAAAATTGCAAAGCTTCTGAAAAGAAAAAGACTCAGTCAAAAAGACAAAAAGGCCACCAACAGATTGGGAAAGGATTTTGACCAATCCTAAATCTGGTAGGGGACTAAAATCCAATATATACAAAGAGCTCAAGAAGCTGGACTCAAGAAATTCAAATAACCCCATTAAAAAATGGGGCTCAGACCTAAACAAAGAATTCTCAACTGAGGAATACCGAATGGCTGAGAAGCACCTGAAAAAATGTTCAACATCCTTAATCATCAGGGAAATGCAAATCAAGACAACCTTAAGATTCCACCTCATACCAATCAGAATGGCTAAGATCAAAAATTCAGGTGACAGCAGATGCTGGTGAGGATGTGGAGAAAGAGGAACACTCCTCCTTTGCTGGTGGGATTGCAAGCTTGTACAACCACTCTGGAAGTCAGTCTGGAGGTTCCTCAGAAAATTGGGCATTATACTACTGGAAGATCCAGCAAAACCTTTCCTGGGCATATACCCAGAAGAAGTTCCAACTGGCAATAAGAACACATGCTCTGCTATGTTCACAGCAGCCTTATTTATAATAGCCAGAGAAGCTGGAAAGAACCCAGATGTCCCTCAACACAGAGGAATGGATACAGAAAATGTGGTACATTTACACAATGGAGTACTACTCAGCTATTTAAAACAATGGATTTATGAAATTCTTGGACAAATGGATGTATCTGGAGGATATCATCCTTAGTGAGGTAACCCAATCACAAAAGAAGTCATTAAATATGCACTTACTAATAAGTGGATATTAGCCCAGAAACATAGAACTCCCAAGATACAATTTGCAAAACACAAGAAAATCAAGAAGAGAGAAGACCAATGAGTGGATACTTCATTCCTCCTTAGAATAGGGAACAAAATACCCATGAAAGCAGTTACAGAGACAAAGTTTGGAGCTAAGATGAAAGGATGGACTATCCAGAGACTACTCCACCCAGGGATCCATCCCATAATCAGCCACCAAACCCAGACACTATTACATATGCCAGCAAGATTTTGATGAGGGGACCCTGGTATACCTGTCTCATGTGAGGCTATGCCAGTGTCTGGCAAATACAGAAGTGGATGCTTACAGTCATCTATAAGACGGAACACAGGGCCCCCAATGGAGAAGCTAGAGAAAGCACCCAAGGAGCTGAATGGGTCTGCAACCATATAGGTGGAACAACAATATGAACTAACCTGTACCTCCAGAGCTCGTGTCTCTAGCTGCATATGTAGCAGAAGATGGCCTTTTTGGCCATCACTGGGAAAAGAGGCCCCTTGGTATTGCAAACTTTTTATGCCCCAGTACAGGAGAATGCCAGGGCCAGGAAGTGGGAGTGGATGGGTAGGGAACTTTCAAGGTAGCATTTGAAATTTGAAATGTATATGAAGAAAATATCTAATAAAAATGTGCAAAAAAAGTTATAGAATCAGCCTAGGAAGCCTTGGTGCTCATCAAGGGATGAGAATATTAAGAAAATATGATATATACATATCATTTATTAAATATGTATATATGTGTTTATATTATATATGCATAAATGTGTCTATGTTATATATGCATTAATATAATATATATCCACAATGGAGTTTTATTTAGTCATGAAGAGAAAATATTTGTGAGTCTGACTTATTTTGCTCAGTATTATCTCTGGTTTTACCTTATCTTAGTCACGGTTTCTATTCCTGCACAAACATCATGACCAAGAAGCCAGTTGGGGAGGAAAGGGTTTATTCAGCTTACACATCCACATTGCTGTTCATCACAATAGACAGTCAGGACTGGGAATCAGGAAGGTCAGGAGGCAGGAGCTGATGCAGAGGCCATGGAGGGATTTTTCTTTACTGGCTTGCTTCCAGTGGCTTTCTCAGCTTGCTTTCTTATAGAACCCAGGACTACCAGCCCAGAGATGGCACCACCTACAATGGGCTGGGACCTCCCCCCTTCATTACTAATTGAGAAAATGCCTTACAGATGGGTCTCATGGAGGCATTTCCTCAAGGGAGGCTCCTTTCTCTGTGATAACTCCAGCTTGTGTCAAGTTGACACACAAAACCAGCCAGAACATACCTATTTTCCTGAAAACAACATATTAATAATAACATATTTTCTGTCATATATATGTTATGGTTAAACATATGTGTCACAAAAAAAACATTTTTAGTCAATTCTCCAAGATTCTGGCCAAATTACTAGACCATAATCCTTACTCCACCAGTTTGTCCCTATTTTTAAGAAAGTAAAAAAAAAAAATCATACCTATTTGTTGATGCATTCTTTCTATAAACAGAAAATATTAGCCCATATGTATGTATATATACACATATACAGAAACACACACAGAAACTCTCTCTCTCTCTCTCTCTCTCTCACACACACACACACTCACACACACACACACACACACACACCACTGAATAACTTTATAGCATGTTTGAAAGATTTTCAAGTTTTAATAGCACTTTAATATCATCAGCATGTCCCATTATGGGATATCAGTGGAATGAGATGTATAGATGAAGGTAAGCTGGCTTTGGCAAGCTTGACTATTATGAAATGTACTCACCAATGAACGAGTAAAGTCCTTGCTCCTTCAGAGCAGTAGTGTGAAATCATAAGCACACCTCAGATTGTGGGCTGGTTCTGACCTTTCCCCTCATCCCTGATGCTATCTGTTGAGATCTCTTCATGCCACGAGAAATTAATCAGGGTGCCCTGAGAAGAGCGGATGTGGGCTTTGAAACCTCTGCAATGTCCTTGCTATGGTTGTCAACACTCTGATTCTAGTTTATAGACACTGTCTACCTTAACTTGTCTCTCAAATTACTCTCAGTCACTAAAAACATCTAGGGGACAGAAAACAAAACGAAACAAAGATTTCTACTGCACCTAATTTCATCTTCCCTATTTTATTCCATAAAGAAAGTCAGAAAACAAAAATCTATCTTTTAAATACATGTTAATTCAAAAACCACATCCAGTTTAAAATATACAATAAGTCCTATTTAAAACAACAATTTGAACATATATCTAAAGTGAGGAAAAGGACACCAGGGGAGAAGTCCTTTGCCAGCCAAGAAGCCGGTAAGCAAATCCTACAAGGAGCTGTCCTGTGGATCTGTCCCAAGGAATCCCCTGATCGTGAGTAAATAGAATTCTGATGTGGCCCATAGTGTCATCTATCCCTACAGACACCATCTTCCCCAAGTGCTTAATCACCATCTAGTTTACAAAGCCTCATAACAAAGGGATTTAAAGCTTTGAGTCATTCCATTTCTCCAGGGACTAGGCCAAGTCAAAATCTGAGCATCCATGCCAAAACCTCAGTGAGCCCAGAGCCAAGCTCAGCTCTAGGAATGTGTTGATAAGAATGAGGGCAAGGCATTTAAATGTGGTGGCTTACTCAGCAACCAAAAGTAAGACTGGGTTTGTTTCTGTCAAAGAAGATGGTTCTACTCCCTCCATACTGCATCAGAATGAATGGAAGGTCTCTTCCACTCTTAGCAGGGGTGCACTTTATCAACCCAAGCCATTTGTTTATGAGAGAGGTTTTTGCTTATATTAAAGTCATTAAACATGCATTCTATTATCCACAAGTAAAATTCATTTTATTGGGTATGTATGCTGAAAACAATTTTACTGATATAAATACTCCCTAAAACGTATAGATCATGGGCCTAGAGAGTTTAGAAAGTGAAACTGGTCGAAGAATTCCTAGGAATAGTATTTGTGACCTTGAAGTGGGTAGAGGCTTCTTGAGAAGGATGCGAAAGTCAGAAATCACAAAAGAACCCAAAAACTTGTATTTCATCAAAGGTGACACCACAGAAAGCAAAAGCACAAAGCACGAGCTAGGAAAATATTCACAACATGTATCTGACAAAGGACTGGTAGAAAATATTTCGAGGAGGTTGGGGGAGGGGAAAATATGAACAAAATATATTATATAAAATTGTAATAGATTATAGAAAACTAGAATATATTATACACTTAGAATACTGGAAACTGCAACAAACAGCCAATTAACAATTGGCAACAAATTCTGAACATTCACTCCACTAAACAACAGAGCCAAATGCTAAAGAAGCTTATAAAACATGCTCAATATAATTTTTGATCATGGAAATGTAATCTTAAATCGCAGAAAAATATCACCGTAAACCTTCTAGAATGACAAAAAAATAAATAAAAGACTCAAAATACTAGCTACTGAAAGGAATAAAAAGCAACTTGAACTCTTTACATTGCTAGCAGGAGTACACAACTATACAACCACTCTAGAAGCCCCCATATCCAATATATACACAAAGTAGTATAGTATATATCTATACAACACATGAATCTCAGAAACATCATATTGTGTTAAATGAAAGAGACTCGGTATATTATATGAGTCTATATGATATGACATGAACATCAGGAACAGTAAAAGCTAATCAATGGGGAGAGGGTGGAGATAAGGTCAGTGGTTGAGAGTGTTCGTTAGTCTTACAGAATTGGTTCCCAGCACCCACTTTAGATTGGTCACAACTGTCTGTAACTCCAGGCCCTGGCAATCCAATGCCTTTATCTGGCTTCTTATACAATGTGCTCACACAAAAACACACATTCACACAACTTTGATTGTTTGTACTACTTTAGTTCCAGTCATACTGAGTAGCCAAGAATTATGGGCAATCTGATGAGAGGGTAGTAATGATGCGTGAGAAGATTTAGTTTTCCTGTGTGACTTGACATGGTGAGGTTAAGCTGCTAGAGGTGGGTGTTTTCCTGGACCATAAGAAAAAGATGTATCTGGGATAGACAAGGGGAGCAGCAAATGATGCTAATACTCAATGACTCAATTGACTCTCATACTCAATGAGGAGTGATCCTGTATTTAGGATATTCTGAGATAGAAGTGACAAGAGCTGTAAAAAAACCAAACCAAACCTTTGCCCTTTACCAGTTGGCAGGTAAAGAAAATGAAGCGTTGATCCTTGTTTTAATTTCCTATGGAAAAATGTCAACCCCGGGTGCAGGTGTGGATGAAAACTGTCTCAAAACAGAATCTTGGAATGTGTCAGTTCATACATTAAAGCTCTGTTATGGAAGCTGACCATTTACCAGAAATGTTTTGCCTTACAGAAATGCAAGCTGTCAACTCTAGAAATTTTTAATGTTTAAGGGCTGATTTAAATACAGTAAAACACACGAGTCTCAATAAATGTTAAGAAATGTTTGTCTTCTATAATCAACAGTTAGATGAATATATATAACATTTCAAGCACTCCCAGCAAATTATTCACATGCCTTTACAATCATAGTTAGGTAATTTTCAGTTACCTTCATTGCTTGTTTTTTGTTTTGTTTTGTTTTGTTTTAATTGCCCATGATTCCTGGCTACTTGGTATGATTGGGACTAAAGTAGTACAAACAATCAAAGGAATCTACAAAATTGATGTGGTAGACAAGGGATAGGGCAGACAGGGATAGACAGAACCAAAGGGAAGGGCGTACCTAAATACTAAAATTTGGCCTCCTATTTTCTGGAAGAAGTTGTTATCATTAGAGTTCAGTATACAAGCTCATTTTCAGCTCCTCTATATCGATCTGATCTAAACCTACTTTCAAAATAGCCTGCTGAATGAAATAAAAACAACCTTCTGATCCAAAAGGATATGATTAACTATTTTGAATCTGAACCATCCACAAGCCAAGCTCATTGAATAACTCAGTGGTAGTTCTCTGAAGCCATTATTCATAACCTATCATGCAAAAAAAGCTAAATAGAGTTTAATAGCTAAAGAGTGTACAAATTCAGCATTAGTCATTTCTGACCGAAAAGGGATTACCACACTGAATAAACTCCAGGGGAGAGACTAAAGGCCATCCATGGAAACCCCTGGCCTGCTGGGCTCACTGGGACCCACTTGATCATTTCAGTAGGTACTTGAGGTGCTCCACCAGATGTGGCATAAATGAAATGGAGCTTGCTTTCTGATTTCCAGAGCTAGCCATTTATATTCTATGCCCCAAACATTGCTCCTGTCTGGGATCCCTTTTCGAAGCAGTGATTTGAATCTCTGCTCTACATGTATCCCTCTGGTCAGTGGAAAATGAAGAAGAAAGGGATCATTTAACTTCCCTGCATCCTCTGCCAGGCTACCAAAGCAAAAGGCTCGCTCAGAAAGACAAAGCAGGGCAGATGTGTACAGTGTGAAGGCAGTAACAGTAATATTCTTTATTTGCCCCAGGACAGATCTATCTTTCAATTAAACTGCCACAGTTGCTGTGGCTTTTACAGAGGGCTGCAAATCTAGAAGTAAGTGAGCCATCACACTGTTAGTTCTGAGTTTCCTGTTCACATAGGAACTGTGAAGTGACACACCATCTTCTTCCTGCTCGGTGAGATGTGCAAGGCATGGATTATTCTTGCAGCAGATATCATTTTCCCTTTGTAAGGCCAGGATTAGCTTTGGGGCAGGGGAGAAACTGATGGGCATTTGATGTCCAGATCTGGGGAATCAGCAATGCAGAAGCAATTCTTTCTGCTTTTTTTTTAGGTTAAGTTTAGACAAAAAAGAGCCAAGTACTTTAGTCATTAGTAGTAGTAGTAGTAGTAGTAGTATTCCTATTCCTGATTATTTGTAGTTCTCGAACCTTAAGTTTAGAAGTAAAGCCTTGTTATTCACCCAATTATGATGGAGCCCATTTGCCAGCAGACTCCACACCCCTTGGCACTGAGGGTGCTCTTCCCAGGCAAGATCACTATGGTGCTGTTTTATGTTCCACACCTAAAGAAACATCATTCAAACACTCCTGAACAGGCCTCCACTTCTCCTCATTCCTCTGCTAAGGCATTTGAGATTGCCTGGTGTGCCTAGTCCTCCCTGGTATCCTCCTAGCTCTTCTGCTGTCCCAGTCCTGCCTCCTGGGTCTCCTGTATAAACTTAAACTTACCATTAATATCTGGTATTCATGTTCACTAATTAAATTAGGCAGACTAAGGAATGATTCTTACAACTTAAATAGCAGAAGCTCAGAAGTTCAATGTGATCTGACTATGCAGTTTACTGAAATCCTTTCATCCATATCCAGCATGCCTGCGCGAACACACACACACACACACACACACACACACACACAGCATTGCCAACATTCTGTGCTACAGAGAAGGAAGGAAGGAAAGCCTTAGGACCTTTGCATTTCCTGTTGACCAGGCTGAAAATATTCTTTGTCTAAATCCCATTATCAAGTATCATCTCAAGTCATGACTTCTTAGAGAGCCTTCTTGACCTTCTCTATTTTCCCCATACTAACCTCCATCATAATAGCTCAACCAAAAAGCTTATCCTCAGCTTATATCATGTTATTTATTTCTATATAGGTTAACTTTCTGTCAAGATTCTAGTGAGAGAGAGAGACATTCTCTTCTTACATATCTATTGCTGGCATCTAAGACAACAAAATGTCTGTAAAGAGCAACTTGCAGTTAGTCAATAAATATTCATTGAAAATAGAAGTGACTGCAGGATATCGTCCAATTTACTTGCCTGGTTCTTCGTTCTTCACTATAATTCTACTTTTACTTTGCTGATCATCTACCTGAGGTTTAGGGATATCACATGACTTGATCAAGTTAGAGTATATTAGGTATAAGAATTTCCTTTGGGTGGGTATGGGGGACTTTTGGTATAGCATTGGAAATGTAAATGAGCTAAATACCTAATAAAAATGGAAAAAAAGAATTTCCTTTGATGAAGTTATGACAAAACTATTTGTTTTGTATGGATAGGTTGCTGTTTGCCATCCTTAACTAGTAGCCCAAAGAAGTTTTTGCTAAAAAGATACACACACAGACAGAGTTATTGCTGGCTCATAATATTCCAGGATATTTAACCTTGAACTCAACATTCCTTGTTTGTCATGAATTGCACAAAAAGTAACTGTTAGATTCCTAATTTAATGTAAGGAATGAAGCCTTTAAGGAAACATAGGTGCTTTACAATAAATACCTTGTGCCAAGATATGATTTTCCTTAGTTTTTAACATCCTAAGCCTTGGAATATCAATGTAGCACATATATAAGCCTTTACAAAATAACCATGAACATTGGGAGATTTAACTATCCCTAGCATCCGGAAATTCAGAATAACCTGTATTCTACCTGACTGCATACAGGCATTACAACAGACTTTTTCAGTCTAGTATTTCTTAAAGATTCTAAAAGCAAATACAGACCATGAGTATGAACCAGATTTTAACTTGGGGCACTGCTTAACTAGTTCGTTTTGACTCCTAAAAGTTGTGTCTATACAGTTCTCCAATGTTTAAAGAAGAGTTTGCCCCAATCTGACTTCATGAGACACTAGTTCCTATTTAAAGGCCATTTGTTCAGTAGATTAAGAATTTTATCATTTAGTGATTGACATATTTATGCTTTTGCATGATTCTCATATAAACAAATTCATGGGTCAGAAAATAATCCTTTATCAAGCCATGTTTCCTGTTTTGGGGTTTATTATGGCTACCATGATATAACTTAAAATACCTGAATATCTGTAGTATGCATTCGGCACTAATGGACAATAAGTGATAGTGAAGTTTTGTCAGGTCTGATCCAAATTACCTGTGGCTGCTGTGAATTATATGGAATTACACAGAGTTTAATGGTTCTCTGGCAATTTGCCTTGGCCCAAAGCCAAGGTAGCTAATGCTTCAATCAAAGTGCTCTCCCTACCCCCATCCCAAGACAGTCGCTGTCCCTGCCTGTGAAGAAGCCTTTAATACCTCTCACAAATGCCAACGAGTTCCCTGACCCTCACCTCTTCCTCCTCCTGCTGCTCCTCCTCCACATGTACACCATGACAAATTAATGGCCTCTGCAGTTTTGCAGAGACACATTGCTTGGCTAGCACTTACAAAGAGAAGACTTTTAAGATTTGATTAAAACAGAAGAGCCAGTAGAGAAAAGATAAGAAGAACTATCAGTTGGCTCCTGCCCTTTCTCCAGTAGTACCATCTGCTAGATCAAAATTCTCCCAATGGCTAAGAGCCCTGGCTCCACACTGCAGCATTACCTACAATGGCAGGCCTCCTGAGCCTCATCAGAACCTTTAAATGGTTGTGGGAACACATCCCACCATGTGCAGGTAAACTGCCTAACAAAGAGAATCCCATTGTGCAACAAATTGCCATCCTCTGTTTTAGAAACCTCATGAGCCTTAGGCTGGGATCGTGCCACAGACTATTGCCATCACTTTGACTGGGTTGAGAGAGTGGGAAGAGGCCAAGTATGCAAAGGCCAAAAAGAAAAAGGAAAAAGAAAAAGGAAAGAAAAAAGGCCCTGATAAACTTGCAAACACAATTTAAAATCTCGAGATGTACCATTTCCTCCCCTGACTCTTCTCACCAATACCTGCTCACCACCAAGCCCAGTTCCCCCAGTTGCTTTTAAAACTTTCCATCGAGCTTCAAGACTAGTAACTCCTATTCTTTGGCAAAGGTGAGGCCTGAATGCTTTGTCTAACCAATTCTAAAGTCCCACTTACTGGCTGTACCAGGGAGAAAGCTCATTTAAAAAAGACTAGCTGCCATAGTACCAGCAGGAGGGAAGGGCAGAAACCACAGGATTCCTACTCTGCACTGATTGCTGCTAACTCATTTCAGCTGCTAAGGAGAGGCCCTGTTGGGGGAGCCACAAGAGGAAATGGGTTCCATGTACAGTCCACCTTAAATTGCTCACAATTGTGTGCTTGAAAATAGGCTCCACTAAACATTTCACATGCCTATTAGGACAAGCTGCAAAGCTTTAGGCTTTGCTGCACTTTCTGCCCAGATTGCCTGAGTCACTTTCCTATGGCAAAGATGATTAAACAGTTGGCAAGTGAGATATGTGCAGGGAAGATAAAGGAGCTCCAAGGATAGTTAAGTCTGGACCCAGGAAGGATGGTTTAAGTACGGTGACTTTTAGGCACATAAAGGATTTAAAGGATTTAGGGATGAAGACCAACTGTTCTCAATTTGATTGAAAACAGGGTCGGGTGGGGGGGTGAGAAAATGAAATAATAATAAGATGTCTTATGATAGGAAGAAGGAAGAACTTTCTGCCTGGAAACGGAGGTAGATCTTAGATGGTGTGGAGTGGTCAGTTGATCACGGCTGTGGACTATTCTCTGGAGTGGTTCTTCCGGTGGTAGAGGGGAAGAGTGAAAGACAGATGAAAGTGCCACTTCAGGACACTTCAGACTTTTCCTGTCTGTAACAGTCCAAGATCTTGAGAAGGGTCACTGGTGTACCCAAGGGGAAAACAAGAGCAACACGCAGCTTACTGCTGCTTCCAAATGTTGAAATCCATCCCCACTCTTTAGACATTTCTATGAGCCAAGCCTGTACTCCAGCCCCCACAATCTAAAGGGAAAGAAGGAAAAGCTCACTTTTGACTTGCCAGGGCCCCTAGGCCATGCATATGGGAATAATAGTTTCTGAGCCCAAAAGCAGGACATGGTCTAACAATTATATTTATGGGGACAAAAGGACAGAGTATGTGAAATCAGAGCTGTCCTTGGGAAATGTGGGATGTATGGCCTCCATAGCCACATATTATCTCTTCCTGAGGGTTCTGACACAGGAGTGAGTTAATTAAAACTGTGCTGTGTTGTTTGGGCCTGGATTCTTTCTTTGTCTGCTACAAGATCAGTTAGGACTGTGAAAAGCCCCAGCACAAAAAAATTCCTCCTGTGTAGGTTGCTGTGTATTCTCCCCCATTTAAAACTTTCGTAAAAGGGCCCTGCCTGTTAGCCATGAGCAGCTCTACAGGACATTACTGAAGGGAAGAAATGGAACCTGGTATAAGAAATCCATCCCATTAATTCGTTCATTTACTAATTCCTTCCTTCCTGACAGCAGTGGTTCTCAAAGCATCAGCCCTAGACCAGCAGCTTTATTGTCTCATGGATGCTTGTAGGAAATGGAAATCACCCTAGCCTAATGCCTACTGAATCACAAATTCTGGGGTGGAGCCAGTAATGTGTGTTTTAATTCCTCTGGGTGATTATGATGAGTGCTAAAGTGTGAAAAATCCCTGGATTAAGCATTCTCCTGGGGATGCTTACATTGATAATCAGCAACAGTGCTATTAACCAAGAAAATGAAAGCCACAGGCATGTTTGCTAAGGACAAGGACTAGCCATCAGTATGTCTGACAAGCTAGCCTATAATGTCTCTCACAATCCTGGGATCAGACCCATCTGACTTTTACCACATTGTAGTTCGACTTGAAACTGCATAGGTTCCATGTCGGTAACTTCACCCATTTGAAGACAACAAATACTTCAAAGAGTGAGGAGCTGTCTCTGTTTTGAGGATTCTTAGATGTCTCTTACAATATTTCTTAAATAATACACTATAAGAACCATTTACACAGCATGGGCAGTGCATTGGGTGTCCTGGGTAACTAGAAATGCTTCCCAGAGCAAACATCATGCTTTTATATATGAGGTACTTGAGCATCCCAAGATTTTTGGTATGTGTTTGGAGGATTTCTGGAACCAATCCTTCATGGACACTTAAAACAAAACAAAACAAAACAAACAAACAAACAAAGCAACTGTAATCAGAGGCTAGGATTCAAGGGGATAACTTAACTTGTTTGCTCTAATAGTCCTTTTTCAAATAAACCAAAGGGTTTCTCATCTAAATGCTACTCAGACATGCACACACTACTCTTGGAACATTTTGTGACTATATTAGCCATTAGCCTCAGTGTGGGTCTGAACATAATAACTAAGGCTCACCCTACAGACTGAGCCGGGAATACTTTCTGCTCAGCAGCATTATGTTTTACTTTGAAACATACATAGAGAAGAGAACCACCACTTAATGCTGGTCCTTAAAGCGTACTAACATTAAATTACAATTAAATAAAACAATTATTGTTTTATCCTGATCTAAACTGATAAATTTAATCATAATGTCTGTTTAAACTGGAAAAAGAAATGCTTCTGGGTGAATTAATTATCAAAGGGAAGGGCACTGAGCACCAAATCTTATTAAGGGCCACCTGGTTCTCCCCTACAGTATCAGTTAGTAAAGAAAAAAGAGATCTGTGCACAGCCTTGTAGTTAATCAACTACTTCTGGCTGCCAGTTAGGCTGCTGGTTCTGTCAGGAAAGTCACATAGCATAGTTAATTCAAATCAATGCATGAGAGGCAGAGACCAGCCTGGTCTTCCTAGCAAATACCAGACCAGCCAATATTATACCATTAGATCTTGTCTTTAAAAAAAATCAGCACAGGAAAATTTCTGGGGCAACCTAACATTTTATATATTAGTAGAGATTTGGGGTTACTCACATGTATCAAAACTCCCACTTTGGTACATTTGAGATTTCTGTATTTCATTATATATAAATTTTTCTTCAAAAGAAGAGAATTCTCAACCCTGAACACTGGTAAGTAATACAGACCCTAAAGCTTTTGTGGGAACTTACCTGGAAATGTGCCCCAAAGTAATAATGCTACTACATGGAGTAAACAGAGAAATACATCTATGCACAGACTTTAACAAAAACTCCAGTGTGTGGGAACTTACCTGGAAATGTGCCCCAAAGTAATAATGCTACTACATGGAGTAAACAGAGAAATACATCTATGCACAGACTTTAACAAAAACTCCAGTGTGTGGGAACTTACCTGGAAATGTGCCCCCAAAGTAATAATGCTACTACATGGAGTAAACAGAGAAATACATCTATGCACAGACTTTAACAAAAACTCCAGTGTCAGGCAGGAGAAACCTCCTCTCAAGTTGTTGGTCAAGAGAATTCAAGAGACCCAATAATAATATAGGATTTGGCTGTATTTTAGCTGCTTCCCAGATATTAAAGGGCAGTTCCTATCAATGGATGAACACTGAGGAATTGGTCTGAATTTGACCTGGATATCTCCTCTCTGATGACTAGCCCTCAGGATTAAGAGAGATGCAAGCTGCCAAAGAAGAAAAGCCATCAATAGTTCTATCCAGCTTTAAAGTCTACAAACTACAGCAGTGACCAGTTTGGAAAGAGATCCCAAAAGGCACAATAGTGGTACTTGTATCCCAGGGGTAACCAAAAGTCACCTAATTGGTGCAAGGCCCATTCAGTATAAGGGCATTTAACTCTGGCACTGTAAACTTAGCCAACTGGTTGAGGAAAGCTGTTGTTGGCTGGCTGGTTGAGGTCATGAATCTTAGAGGAGAACCTACTAGTATCACTTTCCTAAACCAGGACAATTTCTAACTATATTATAAATACATATCCTTACATCCACAGATAAGTGTAGTTCTTACTCCTTGGTCAAGGAAGCTTCATTTTGCAGAAGACAGGGACCATTACGGAAAGCAACAATGGGTCAAAACACATTTATAATGTAACTTTAACACATAAGGGTCAGGAAATATTCTAAAATAGAGAACAGAAAGATTATAAGAGCCAGAGGATCAGGACTAGGTAATCTCTTTAAAAAATGATCAAAATATGTTTTTATGAAACTCTCAAAGACTAAAAATAATTCATATTTTAAAAGTATGGTAAGATGTTTAGCAGAATCTAGGTGATAGTTGTTTGAAAATTTAATGTAAAATTCCTTCCTCATTTTTGTATATTTGAATTTTTCCACTATAAAATATCAGAAATAAATGCAAAAGACGCAAAAGACCTATTGGTTTAATTATAAAACAGACCTTTCATTAATTTATTTATTTCACAAACTCTGTGTGTGTGTGTGTGTGTGTGTGTGTGTGTTCTATAAACTAATCCAAATCCTGACTCCCCCATATAGTACAACAGTGTGACCTTGGGCAAGTCACTTTACCTCTCTGGAACCTGATTATTTAACTATTAAGTTATTTGTTTTTAAAAATGGGGATAATGGGACTCATAGAGTAGTTCTAGTTGGAATAGCATGTAAATTGCTGTCCACTTAATAAGTGCTCCATTAACTAAGGAACTCTGACTAAAATGCCCCTTATTCATCTGCTATGCTTTCCACAGGCTTTCAGCCATGTGTTGTCTTTTGTATCAATCTCAGCTTGAATATTGAATATATTTTGTAGAAATGGTTTGCAGATTGGGGCAAGCCTTTGGATTATGTTGTACGAGCCACAAACCAAATGACTGAACTTATATTCAATCAAATATTGGCATGCAAACTTCTTGCAAAGGAGCTTGTGGAAAAAAAACTACTGAGCAAATTTGAAAGCAAAAAAAGTGATGCTAGAGTATGGTCTAAGGTAATGTTTGTACCTTAGCTTGAATTCTAAATTCCACCCATAGCTCCTCCACTGTTTCCCGTTCCAGGACGGTGCTCAATGAAAAGGAAAAACATACTCGTCCCTTGTTGGTTTCCTTTTCAGTTCATTTTCTGCATGGATTCTCCCTGAATTTGTTCCTTTAATGTAAACCCTTTCCTTTAATGTAATTCATTAATTAGTGTGAGACAGATGAAACATTCCCCTCTTTTAGGCTAAGCCTATGCTCCTCTGCAAACGATCAACTCTGGCTTTAGTGAGTCCTCTGGAAGGTTTAGAGCAACCTGGAAGCTGGCTGAACTCCTAAGAAAGCCTGGCCAGACTCCTGGGGCTCAGGAAGCAACTCAACAACAGACTGGTGAATAGCAGTCTCAGGTTTTTACAGAGGTCAGAAACTGTTAAGAGTAAAGCATACAGTTCAAGAAACACTTCAAAAGAGCACGTTATGAAACTGCTGTACAACAGCGTGCAGTACAGGAAACCATGCCCCCAAAGTGCAGCCAATTCTTTCATAGTTCAACTCCAATCAGGCCATGATTAAAGCATTTAAGGAGGCAGAAGCCGGCGAACTGGTCTCCATAAGGCAGCACTATCAAGCAAGTCTTGGTCATTGGGCCTTAGCATATAATTGAGGCTTGCTTTAGGAATCAGAGGCTACAGACCGGACCTGTCCTCCCTGAGCCACCAGCAACCTGTTTACAGTATACAGAACTCTTAGTACACTTGAAGACACCAACATATTGCTGTATATTTAAGGATTACTTACCACTTTAAATGCACATTAACAGTTTGCAAATATGATTTAATTTACCATATGTTAAGACAGCCATATCAGATAAATAGTGGTAATATTTAATGATAAGATCTAGGAGAGTAAAAAAAGAAAAAGAAAAAGAAAAGAAAACTGCTACAGAAGCCCCAGCCAGTTATCATGGACCTGTGCTGTTTTTAAGTATATGCTGCAGAAGATGATGAGGCAGCTTCAGAGGAACCTATTCTGCCCGCAAGGAGCAAAGCACAGTGATGCTCTGAGACTTGGTTACCAGGGAGGAGTGTTTGCAGACTACTGATTAGGAGCTGCAGGAAGCCTTGGAGGTTCACAACAGATCTAGGAGGAAGAAAGAAGAGGAATGATAGGGCATCTGTCAATCACTAGGAGAGTGCATTCCCTGTAGTCTACCATGAAAATGCTAGCATGTAAGGTCCTATATATGTTCATTAACTCAAGTTAGCCATTCCACAATGTGAACAGATTTTAAAATATTTCTGTTGAATACCATAATTATACTTTTGGCTAACTAAAAATAACGTTTTAAATTTTCAAATAAACACATGCCCCAGATACTTGTAGGAGTGAAGCAGGGGGGTTACAAGTTTGAGACCAGCTTGTTCAACAAAGTGAGATGGTGACTCAAAAAAATGTAAAATATATTGACCTCCAATGTATCTGACATTTTATATGGGTGATTATATGTTCTCCTATTGTCTTATAGGACCCCTATCACCAGGCTGCTAGAAAGCACATTACACATAATTTCTAACAAAAAGAACTGAATTGGATCAGAGGAGTTAACTGAGTCTCCCAAGGCCAAACAGCTAACATGAACTCACGTATTCTGAAAGTACGCAGCTGTTCTCGTGTGTACACTGTTTATCTATCTATTAAGACAGACCCAAGAATGGTTTCCTGGACTTAATAGTTCTAGGATCCCTTTCTTTCTTTTTATTAGGTATTTTCTTTATTTACATTTCAAATGTTATCCCCTTTCCTAGTTTCCTCTCCCAAAATCCCCTCCTCCCTCCCCCTGCTCCCCAACCCACCCACTCCTGCTTCCTGGCTCTGGCATTCCCCTATACGAGGGCATAGAGTCTTCACAGGTCAGACCCCTTTCTATTCAGCTCAGTAAGAACAAGGCAATAATTTACCCATTTGTTACTAGCGATCATTATGATCATCTGAATCAATCTGAAACCTATCCTGCCTTTAGACTTTTACGTTTTAGTAACTTGAAGCCTACCTGGTTATTTGTGGAGTGGTTCCCAACAAAGCAAAATGTGTGTGTGTGTGTGTGTGTGTGTGTGTGTGTGTGTGTGTGTGTGTGTGTGTGAGAGAGAGAGAGAGAGGGGGGGGGGGGAGGCAGGGAGAAAGAAACAGAGAGAAAAGGAGAGAAGGGGGGAGAGGAGAGACAGACAGACAAACAGAGTGGACACTGAAACAAGGGCTTTGTGCATGCTATGCAAGTTCTTAACTAAGTTACATCCCCAGCCTTCTCAGCTGTTTGCACTTGTTATGAAAGGCTCCTGCTAATTTGTTCAGGCTGGCCTTGAATTTGCTCTGTAGCTCAGACAGGGCATGCACTTGTTATCTTCTTTCCTTAGCCTCTTGAGTTACTAGGATTACAGGTCTGTGTCCCCAGACCTAGCTCAGAAATCTTATTTCTTGAGGCTGGAGTTTAGCCCTGCTGAGTCTGGCCTTCTCTATAGTACTCATAGCTTGGCTTGCTACTGTGGGCTTGCTACTCGGGCTTGCTCTCGTAGTACTGGAGGCAGGCCTTATTGAGAGACAGTGAAGTTCCTGAAACGAAATTTAAGTTGGAAAGGATAGTAGTGCATGGTTCTATTATAGCCACAGCCTCTGGAAAGCTGAGGATTATCAAAAGCTTGAGGACAGACTAGGCTACATAGTAAATTCCAGGTCAGCCTAGACTATGAGTGAGACCTATCCAAAAACAGCTACTGATTAATAACCATCAGTTATTAAAGCTATGTTAACCCATAACAGCAGCAGCTGAGGGCCAGATTGGAAGAAAAGTAATGTATTCTTCATACTAACCCTAGAAACCCTTGTCCCTCCTGACAGTGCTAGGGGTGAAGAAACAAGAACACTTACATTCGAACCACTTCCAACAATTAGTCTTCATTCCCCCTTAGATGACCTCAAGTTGACTCCTCTCTACAAGATAGCAGTCTTGAACTCCTTGCATTAAGATGGAAGTTTCACCTCCTAGTCCCAAAGCCTTCTTTGCACATTAAGGCAAAGTTCTGCAGAAGTATCTATATATCTCCTGTCTACTAAACACTTACTGTATTGTCAAGATGCTCCTGGGACATCCATTTCTTCAATAGTAGAATACATACAAAGAGCCTGGCTGGGCCTGTCCTGTCTAAGTACACTAAAGCCATGAAACACAGTCATTAGATTTGTATAAAGATCTGAAAAGTGCCTTTTACCACCATCAGGCCCCACGTCTGGAGTTATTTATAGTGTTATGAACAAGACTGAACAGGACAGTCACACATATCCACCGTGGTGAGTAAAACATACACACTCAGTGGTTACTGAGTGGATCTGAGCTGAGTTTGGCAGTATGAAGATTTCTGTGTTTCTAATACCTGTGGGGAGAAGTAATTAACAATGAAACTAGAAGAACTTAGTATGGATGGGATGAATGTAGATGTGATTTTCAAAATACCAAACAAACAAACAAACAAAATAAAACCAGTTCAACTGGAGCTCCAACCAAGCAGAGTGAGTCCAGTCAAGATATAGAGCAATGCCATATCCAGGTCCCTTATTGAGCTGAATACTAGTGGTGGCTCCAAGAAGAGGGAGGAAGTCAGCTGAAGGCATAAGAAGTCATAGGAGCAGCCATTATCAAAGTATTGTGTGTGTTTGTATATACATATATACATGTATGTCTATATGCCTGTATGTATATATGCCTATATGCCTATACATATATACATATAAAACAACAGCCATGATTCTATCAGTACATCCCAATAGAATGCAGCAGTTCTTAAATGCCAGTTGAATGAGTATGACAGTTCCCTTGTGCAGATCCAAGAATATGGAAATGTCATGTAGACGGAAAAGTATCCTTACTGACTGTATTCACTATGGGCTAGATTATCAGCAGTAACAAAGGCTTTGAATGCACATGGAAGATGGATGATAGCCTAAATTACCTCAGTAGCAAGAAGCATGTATGTATATATACAGGTCCAAAGATGCTTACACAAAAACTCAATTCTACATATAATCGTTGTTCTCAAGGATTGCCCAGGCCTTTTGCTTTCTGGTTTGGATTCTCCATCCCATTGCATCCTTACATATTATCACAGGCATGCATGCACACAGGGGTGGGGTTTACACTTGTCTGACAGACTTTACTTCAATGTACATACTCATCTAGTAGTTGTCAGGCTATAAGTATAGTAGGCAACAGGCCTACGAAGACAATTCCATTCAAATTAGGAAAACATATTTCCAGTTGTAAGAGAGTGGTTTTAGTATAGACAATTGCTTTCATAATCCCATGCTTTGAATGGGCCACTCTACTATTCTAAACGCAGTCACATAATTATCTTGCTTTTTTTCTCTTAATAATGGCCCAATGCAATCAATAAAGTTGGTGCTATATGGCTCTAATACATATATGAAAAAAATTGAGCATCGTAGAGAAGGGACTTCCACAAAATCACTTAGAAGAACTAAATGCCTTCTGCATCCTGGTTTCATATTCTTTTCATCCACTATATGGTCTATTTCGGATATAACAGCCAAGTGTTCTTCTTCCCTCTTCCTGTGAACCAGAAATTATTCTACCCATTTTAATGATTATTTCTAAGATAATGCTTAAATATATTACTTAAGCATATATAGTAGGAATAATTAGAACCCTTAAAATACACAGATGACTCAGAGACACCAAATCTATTCCCTAAAGTCCTGCTCAGGTCTCACCATTGCCAACCAAGAAATTTCCCCTGTTGACACCAATTCAATAATCTCAGCCCAGTGCCTCTTAAATGTTTACCCTTAGGTTATCACATTAGTGCTTTATTCTCTACCACTGTGTGCTCTGATAATCAGTCTCTGGTTTCTAGTTTCTAGTTTCTTATTCACATCTAGCACAAAGCTGGATACAAAAAGGAACACTAAAGTGTTATTAATGGATGGCTTGATTCACTAAAGTCAGTGTCTCTGAATCCCAGGTCAACAATGCACTCTAAATGTGTGTGTGTATGCACACACATGTGTGTATGTGTATGTTGTGTGAGTATGTAAGTATGTGTGTAGGTGTATGTGTGAATGTGCATGTGTCTGTGTGTATATACGTGCAAATGTGTCTGTGTGTGTATATATGTGTGAGTGTGTGCATGTGTATGTGCATGTGTGTGTGTGCACTGTTGGGGGGAATGTAGGGCTACGTGCATTTTGATCCATTCACCACTCATCCAATGGCCCTGAGGGCCACTAACTCAATGCTGTCAAAATGCAGCATCAGCACACAGTCATTTTACAGCAGTTCCAGCAGGAACTCAGCAAGGAAACTCTTACCCCTCATTGTTCAAAATAAATATTTCTCTTCTTCCAAGTGGTATATTTTTAACATCATGTGTACATTTCTGAAATAAAGTCCAGATGAGAAACCAGTTCATATATATGTCCATCCCAATAATAAGAATGGTCAATTCCTGCTCATGGTCACTTTCATTTCTAAAACCCCAAGTGAAATGAGAGGAGAGAGAAGAGAGGAGAGAGGGGGAGGGGAAGAGAGGAGAGAGAGGAGAGGGGGAGAGAGGGGGGAGGAGAGAGAGAGAAGAGGGAGAGGGGAGAAAAGGGGAGAGGGAGAGGGGAGGGAGGAGAAAGGGGGAGAGGGGGAGAGAGGAGAGAGGGGAGGGGGAAGAGAGGGGGAGAGGGAGGGAGATAGGAGAGAGGGGAGGGGGAGAGAGGGGGGAGAGGAGAGAGAGGAGAGGGGGGAGAGAGGGGAGAGAAGGGGAGAGGAGAGAGGAGAGAAGGGGAGAGAGGAGAAGAGAGAGACTGACCAACCAACCAAGGCATCAGGTTGCAGGAAGAAGGTAGGTCAACTTGTGAAAGATTGTTAAAACAATCTCATCAAGGCTTGTGGCATGTCTGGTAAGACTAGGGCGTGGGGATGGCAAGAATAAGGTGCTATAATGGCATCTGTCTCTTCTCGTGCCTGTCCATACAGATTTCTTAGGATCACAAATGAGAAGGCAGCTAAATTTTGTTCTTAATAAGACAGGACCCTTGTAGAATACCCTTTAGAAATAAGGGAGATGAAAGAAAGTAAACTCAAAGAAGCCAACTAGACAAATACGATACAAAGAACATCAAACTCTTGGTCATTTGGAAAGAAAGTTCTTACAGTTCTAACCAAGGGTGAAGGAATATGTTTTCTTTTTCTTTTTCTATTCCATCACTGTTCAAGTATACACCGTTTTCCAGGTATAGTGAGTGACAATATCAATTCTGTTTTTTCCAGTATCAATTCTTTTGTCCCATATGAATTATTATTCTCATTTTACAAATGACAAAACTGGTATAACTTTACCCATTATTATAGTTTTAACATAGATTCAATAGGATTTTTCCTAATGCTGTGTCTTCGCAGTATGCTGACACACTTGGTTTTAAATATTGTGCAGCAAAGCTTAACAGAGAAAAAGCAGGCAGGGCCATTCATCCCTTGCTAAAGGACTAGGAGATTCAAGAAAGAAGAAGGATATTCAAGTAAATCATGAATACCTCCAAAGGCTTCCCTTAGGGAGAGACAGGCGACAGAACATGCGGCAGAAACAGATGGAACCATATTGCAAATAGGTTCCTATCTCACATTAAGTGGTGTGGATTTTCTGCTGGGAGATATGTGATAGAGTAGAAGAACCAGAAAGGCTCTCTAGTTGAGAAAAGACATTGTGGTAGTAAGGACAGCCGATTCTAAGGAGCATTCTGCAGGGGGGCAAGAATGTATGGCAACAGGCAATCTGAGGCCCAGCTTTGAAAATGCTGCTGCCAGTGAAATCACACACACACACACACACACACACACACACACACACACACACGTATTCAATTTCAAAGCTGCAGGCTTCGCAGCATCTATCCTCCCAGCCTTGCCTTAAACACGGCATATGTTACTTTGACTTACAAACTACTAACAAGTTTTGTTTGGTCCTTTGGGGCCTCCTCATTTGTCTCCATTTTCTAAGCTGAAGGCTTTGTAGCTCCCCTGGGCCCAGCTTAGCCCAGATGGCTGGGGCAGGCGGAGAGAAATCAGGTAGGCTCCAAATACAAAGGGCCTTGATTAGCACGGTTCGCATTCCTCACATTGCACTGCAATTCACAGCGAAACCCTACAGGACGGTTTTATGAAAGGATTGGGATGAGTTTGGGGCTGCTTTTTCTTTCTTCTTTTTTTTTATAAGTGTGTTTCTGGGCTATAGCTATTTCCTCTGTCCTTGAGTTAAGTAACAGCAGAGGCAGAGTTTACAGCAATGCTGAAAAGATGTTTTTATAGGAATTGGGGATCCAGCATGAAAGACCACAGCAATAGTCACAAAAGAACAGGGAAATGAGGCTGCCCGGGGTAGGACTGATAGGGGAAGTTTCAGCTAGCACAAGTGCACAGAAGTCAGGCAAAACTACCTGCTTGGTACTCAGGCCAGCTTTAGCCCTCAGTGAATTTGCAATCAACACGCAGAGCTGATTTCGTTCTGGTCATATGCACCCAGTAGAGCCCTAGTATAATCCCTAAGGTGTGGACTTTCTCTATTAACCAAGGAAACCGAAGCATACAAATGAGTCACATGTATTTCATGGATAAGAGCAGTCAGCAAAACATTCGTGGGAAACCCACCCTCCTAAAGAACAGGATGTCCATAACAAAAGCCTCCTAGGTTCCATCTTTACATGTAACTTAGAACTAGAGCTCAGGTGAGAAAATGTATATCCATACATACATACATACATACATACATACATACATACATATCCCAGTCAGGATTCATGTACATGAGCAAAAAGCAATTTCACTGCTGAAATCTCAATTGCAGAGAAAAAGTGAGGAAAGGAACGTTTCTTGTTTTTCTCTCTCTCTCCATTTCTGTCATTTCCCTTAAGGCACACAAACACACACAGATACACACACACAGGCATGTACATATACACATACAAGAGAGACACAAAGACAGAAACAAAGATATACAGAGGGAGAAAGACAGAGACTGAGAAAGATTCTTTGACTTTTTTTTAGTTAACAGCTTTATTGAAATATAATTTATATATCATGCAATTGTCCTATCATAAAGATTCATTAATTTTAAATGCAATGCAATGGCTGCTACTATATTTTCCAAGTGAGACAACGATGATCATCAACATCTCATTTTAGAACATTATTATGACCCAAAAAGGAACTTTTAGCACATATAGCTCACATATAACCTGTCTATGTGTTCCTATATCCAGTCCTAAGATGCCTTCACAAATCATGGCTCAATAAATTTGCCTTTTCCTATAAACAGAATATGGCCATTTGTGCATCTCTTCTCTTCTCTTCTCTTCTCTTCTCTTCTCTTCTCTTCTCTTCTCTTCTCTCTCTCTCCTCTTTCTCTCTCTCGTGTGTGTATGTGTGTGTGTGTGTGTGTGTGTGTGTGTGTGTGTGTGTGTGTGTGCGCGCATGTGCATGTGTATATGAAAGCCTGTCAACCACAGGTTTTATTTCTCAGGTGCTATCAACATTGTTTTTCAAGACATCTTTTGTTTATTGGCCTGGAGCTCCCCCAGTAGGAGACTGGCTAGCCTGCAGGCCTCAGGAAGCCACTTGGCTGCCTTTCCAGTAGGATCACAAGCACCTACTGCATCCAGAGTTGTTCCTTGGTTCTGGGGATCAAACTCAGGGCCACTTGTTTACGTGGAAATTGCTCTCTATCTGGCCCTAGTTTCTTTTACTTAGTATAATGCTTCCAAGCTTCATGCATATCATAAAATATATCAGTATTTCAATTCTCTTTATTGACAAATAGTATGGAACATACCACATTTTGTTTCTCTATATCTTGATGGACATTTGAGTTACTCCAGTGTTTTGTTATTGTGGATAAACATCCATGTATAAATTTTTATATGGAAGTGTTTTCATTTCTTTTCAATGATATCTAGGAAGATATGATATACATCATAGGTCAATGTATGCTAAGAAAGAAGCAAAGGAACTACCAATGTGTTTTCCATGTTTTCCAACATGCCTATTCCATTTTATAGTTTTACCAATATTTATGATGATTAACAAACACTTAACTTGTAGAAACTATGAAAAAGCCAACCATTTCAAGGCCCTTAAAATTGTCCTAATGACACACAGGAAGTGGAGAAATGGTTACCCAACTCTATCTACTGAACTAGGTAAGAACAGTAGGGCTCAGTAGCACTTATAACATGACTTGTTCCTAGGCCACCTCTTTTCCAATGGTATGAAAGCTCTATTCCAGATGAAATATGCTAAGAGACAGGTTCCCCTCCCCACTTCCATTCATATGAATGCTTTGCTCCAGGAACTAATGAAATAGCAAACACTCCAGAAGTCTAACAAAGACACAGCTAAACA
The DNA here is from genome assembly GCF_000001635.26 of Mus musculus. Classification (NCBI taxonomy): domain Eukaryota; kingdom Metazoa; phylum Chordata; class Mammalia; order Rodentia; family Muridae; genus Mus; species Mus musculus. The sequence continues at coordinate 6,481,657 of NC_000086.7, read as the reverse complement.
GAGCCTCCTGGGGTCACCAACATCTGAAAGTCTGAAAGTCTGTGTGCATGTGTGCTTATCTGGGAGCAATCTGAGTGAGAAGGCAGGCAGACTGTAAAATAGTCTCCAACTACACAAATCTAGCAGATCAAGGGTCTTAACCACAACCTTGACAAACCATGGGTTGAACAATGTGCTACTCTTATCCAGGACGTGCTCATGGGAATGTAGATCTTAAGAAAACTCACCTTGGCCTGGTGCTGGTGGCTCACACCTTGAACCCCAGCACTCTGGAGTCAGAAGCCAGGCGAACTCTGTGACTTCGAGGCCAGCGTGGTCTACAGAACGAGTTCTAGGACAATCAAGCTACACAGAGAAACTCCTGTCTCAAAAAATAAAAATAAATAACATTTGACCCTAGAAGCCCAAATAGAAAGAGAACATCTGGCTCCAGACATCTGGGCAAATTCCCTGCCAGAGGAGAGGGGTCCGCCCAGCCCGGGAAGCCATTGCCACAACATCTGCCGGAGACATCTTGGTTCCCGGATCATGCCAAGACTAGTCTGCACAGGTGAGAGTGTGGACTACAGAAGCTAACAGCTTCTGGGTCAGGCGGGAGCCACAGAGCTTCTAAGACAGGCCCAGTTTCGGGCTCCAGACATCCAGGCAGCTTCCCTGCCAGAGGAGAGGTGTCCACTCCGCCAGGGAGGGCTTTACCGGAGCATCCGCGGAAGCCATCTTCCTTCCCAGATCCCACCAAGACTAGTCTGCACAGGTGAGAGTGTGAACTACAGAAGCTAACAGTTTCTGGGACAGGCAGAAGCCACAGAGCTTCTGTGGCAGACCCCATTTCCCGCTCCAGATATCCAGGCACCTTCCCTGCCAGAGGAGAGGTGTCTGCCCGGCCTGGGAGGCCATTGCCAGAGCATCTGCCAGAGACATCTTGGTTCCCAGATCCTGCCAAGACTAGTCTGCACAGGCTCCAGACATCCAGACACCTTCCCTGCCAGAGGAGAGGTGTCCACTGAGCCCGGGAGGGCTTTGCTGGAGCATCCTCGGGAGCCATCTTCCTTTCCGGATCCCACCAAGAATAGTCTGCACAGGTGAGAGTGTGGACTACAGAAGCTAACAGCTTCTGGGACAGGCTCTGTTTCAGGCCTTCATCTTCTGCCAGGAGGCAAATCCAATCAACAGATATCTGTGCACCTTCTCTGCAAGAGGAGAGCTTGCCTGCAGAGAGTGCTCTGACCACTGAAACTCAGGAGAGAGCTAGTCTCCCAGGTCTGCTGGTAGAGGCTAACAGAATCATGAAAGGAACAAGCTCTAACCAGAGACAACTATAACAACTGACTCCAGAGATTACCAGATGGTGAAAAGCAGACGTAAGATTCTTACTAACAGAAAACAAGACCACTCATCATCATCAGAACACAGCACTCCCATCTCAGCCAGTCCTGGGCAAACCAACACACTCAAAAAGCTAGACCCGGATTTAAAAGCATATCTCATGATGATGGTAGAGGACATCAAGAAGGACTTTAATAAATCACTTAAAGAAATACAGGAAAACACTGCTAAAGAGTTACAAGTCCTTAAGGAAAAAGAGGAAAACACATCCAAACAGGTGATGGAAATGAACAAAACCATACTAGACCTAAAAAGGGAAGTGGACACAATAAAGAAAACCCAAAGTGAGGCAACACTGGAGATAGAAACCCTAGGAAAGAAATCTGGAACCATAGATGCGAACATCAGCAACAGAATACAAGAGATGGAAGAGAGAATCTCAGGTGCAGAAGATTCCATAGAGAACATCGGCACAACAATCAAAGACAATGCAAAATGCAAAAAGATCCTAACTCAAAACATCCAGGAAATCCAGGACAAACAAAGATGGCCTGGTTGGCCATCAGTGGAAAGAGAGGCCCATTGGTCTTGCAGACTTTATGTGCCTCAGTACAGGGGAACGCCAGCGCCAAGAGGTGAGAGTGGGTGGGTGGGGGAGTGGGTGCAGGAGGGGGGGACTTTTGGGATAGCATTGGAAATATAAATGAAATAAATATCCAATAATAAATAAATAAATAAATAAATAAACAAACAAACAAAAAATGTAAAAAAAAGAATAAATGGGGATCAACGGTCAAAAAAAAAAAAGAAAGAGAACATCTGACTAAATTGGGGGTGGGGGTGGGGCGGTCATAAATATACTGAACTATGAAAACAAACTACAAACTACACATAAGCTTGAGAATGAGGAGTTGAAGTATAACAGGCTATGGGGGCTAGGCATGATGATTGATGGATAAATGATTCATGTGGACCCAAGAACGATCTCTATGAAGCTAGGCTAAAAGATAAAAACAAATAAAAATGTAGGCATGGACATCAGAGAATATACACTGTAGGAGAATCAGACTTCACAAAATTAGTCCAAACATCATCATCATCATCATCATCATCATCAACAACAACAACAACAACAACAACAATATCAGATGGCTAGCGGGCAGTGGTGGCGCACGCCTTTAATCCCAGTCCTTGGGAGGCAGAGGCAGGTAGATTTCTGAGTTCGAGGCCAGCCTGGTCTACAGAGTGAGTTCCAGGACAGCCAGGGCTACACAGAGAAACCCTGTCTCTAAAATTAAAAAAAAAAATCAGATGGCTAAATACATAACAAGTTATAGATATTTAAGGATAGTGTGACCATTATCTAAAACCAGTACACAATTTCAGTGATAAAACAAACATATGGTTAGTGCATACAAAGCCCTGAGTTCAATCCCTAGCACCCCAAAACATGATTTTTTTAAAACAAATACTATGTATATCATTCATATAGAAGAGAATTCATATATTATTTTAAATGTAGAGGTTTATTTGCAATTATATAATGAAAGAAACAAAAAACTCCGACCCATTTACAGGAAGACACAGACATTGAAAACAGCCTTTAAAGAAGCTCAAATACTGGACTTGCCAAAGATTATATGGAAGGTATTATATCTTCTTTTTGCATCTGGCTGCTAGGAATCAAACTAGGGCCTTGCCTGTGCTAGGCAAGTGCCCTTACTGAGCTATACCCCAGGCCTAGCAGCTGTTCTAGATATGTTAAAAATCATTAAATCAATGCATATTGAGACAGTAAATTATAAGCAAAAATCAAGTAAAAAACACACCAATAAAGAAACAGAAATTATAAAGAGAACCATACAGAATTCTGGAGTTGCAAAGTACAACTACCCAAATGAAGTAGTTACTTAATGGACTCAAGAATATATCTAAGCTGGTAGATAGATGGATGGATGGATGGATGGATGAATGAATGAATGAATGAATGGATGGATGAATATGAGTACACATTGCTAGTAGTTACACACACCATACATACATACATACACACACACACACACACACACACACACACACACACACACCAGAAACAATCCCAAATTCTCCTGCTTGATTTCCCCATGTTTCATTTAGCTGCTCTCCAGAGTACAATGCCCTTTCTCCACTCTCTCCCAGAAGGTGGCTTTCTTCCTGGGAGCAGGAGGGCTGTAACATTCTCATTTGCTCACATCTGGGCATGTTTAGGATAGGATAAGTTCCAGGTAACTGAGGTCAGAAAGTAGACCCCTGCCCTCCTTCTACCCTCCATGAAAGTAGACCAAACTTTGACCATGGTTTACTTAGAACACCAGAGACCTAGTAGTCCTCTGAATAGCTCACAGCAGGAGAGGTGAAACCAAAGGGACCACTGGCTACTGACAACTCTCAATCTAGCATTTAGTCTTATAGCGAGAGTGTCATGCAAGGGGGAAAACAGTGCCATTTTCCTCACCAGCTCCTGCCTCTGAAACTTTGGACTGGCCATTAAAAAAAAAAAATGCTGCCAGTGAGTGTGGTTATAGACGCTTGTAATTTCAGGGCCCATGAGGTAGAAGGAGAAGGATTACTGCAAGTTCTAGGCCAGCCTGGGCTACATATTGATTTTTATCTCATAAAAGTGAATAAATAATAGCTGGAATTAGTGATGTAAACCTGTAATTCTATCTATGCAAGGAACAGAGACAAAGAGTATCACAGGTTCAAGGCTAGCTTGGGCAACAGAGTGTGCACAAAGCAAGCCTAAGAAACCTACTGACCACCCCACCCACCCACCCACCCCCACTTCTTAAAATTTCAACAGGCTGGGGTTGAGAGCCATCATTGTAATAGAACGCCTGGAAATCTGGGCTCAGGCTCTAGGACTATGCAAAGCAAACGAGCACGCAGGCAAACACAAAGCCTTGCTGCTAAAGCTGCCATCTTTATACTCAATAAACAGTAAACCTAAAAGCACACTAGGAACTGTGGAGGTTATAGTGAAGGGAACCGGAAAGAAACCTCATCTATTACATTACAAGTGAGAGCAGGGGGCACGGGCTATTGTATGGGGAGAGAGCTGGGAGGAGTCTTCCTGGAGTCAGAAAAAATCAGTGACCCCCAAATTACTCCTTGGAAATAAGACAATCTGCTTCAACTGACAGACTTCAAATCCAAGGACAGTAGTATAAACAACAGGACTCAGATATAGCTGTCTCTTGTGAGGCTATGCCGGGGCCTAGCAAACACAGAAGTGGATGCTAACAGTCAGCTATTGGATGATCACAGGCCTCCAATGGAGGAGCTAGAGAAAGTACCCAAGGAGCTAAAGGGATCTGCAACCCTATAGGTGGAACAACATTATGAACTAACCAGTACCCCGGAGCTCTTGTCTTTAGCTGCATATGTATCAAAAGATGGCCTAGTCGGCCATCACTGGAAAGAGAGGCCCATTGGTCAGGCAAACTTTATATGCCTCAGTACAGGGTAATGCCAGGGCCAAAAAGTGGGAGTGGGTGGGTGGGGTGGGTGGGTAGGGGAGTGGAGGGGGAGGGTATGGGGGACTTTTGGGATAGCATTGGAAATGTAAATCAGGAAAATACTCAATAAAAATATTAAAAAAAAACAATTATTCATCAATTGGTGGGATTTGGGAGCTGGATGTGGCCAAGGAAAAAGCATAGAGAGCCATACAAGTATCCCCCATGGTGGTTCAGAGCACAGGCAATGCTGTTTCCCTGATGGGTACTTTCAGGGATTTGGAACAGTATGTGGAGGTACGCTTTAAAATACTCCAGCTAGTCATTAATTATGCAAAATAACAGATTCAGAAGGGTCCAGCAGGCAAAATGTTCTGACAAAATGTCCCAAGTGATAGAAAGAAACAACAACAACAATAAAATATATTGCACATACACTGGGGAGGGGAGCAAAAGAAAAAGAATCCTGTGACAGTAACTAGATGTTAGATTTAGGGAAAAAATATTTCAAGGTGACATCATATATTCACAAAACCTAAGGAAAGCTTGTTGGGCCAGTAAACGGTATAGTTCCAATGTCACATGCAATAGAAAATATCAATAAAAAATAAGAATGTTTGAATGGAGATCCTCATATGTTGCCCAAGGTAGAGTTGAATGTATTGCCTCAGTTTCCTGAATAGCTAATAATATAAAGGCATGCACCAGCATGCAAAGTGGAGGTTTTCATCTTAATATATTAAGTAGTTCAAGTTTCATTTAGTATATAGAAAAGTAAATATAATCTGGGGACATTGTCAGAGGAGAAACTGAAAGCTCCTATTTGACTCTGAAACTACCCTTTATCCACTCAAATATATGACTGCCAACCTAAGGCAGCTCCTTCCACACCCCAAAGCCCTCCATAAAAGAGAATCCCAAAAGTATTGCTTTTCATCAATGTGGTTCAGAGTCCTCTGATTTGTACTGCACTTATGCAACCACACATTGCCCCGTCAGAGGAATTAAGAGCACTATTTTCTTAAATACCCCTCCTTTAAAGAACACAGGTCACAAGAATATTATCGAGAAAACCTGTGAACCAATTCAAAGACAGCCCTATTCTCTGACAGTTTACATGAGAGTGCACAATGAAACGTGGATTATACCCAAAAAATTATGATGAATCCCTTTGGATCTTGTAATATTTTTTTTAACTTCTCACCTAAAGCTATACCTATAAATAAAGGCCTCAAATTCTGTTGAGCAGTGACAATAACTTAGATGCTTTTTGTAAAGGGTCACTTTACAAAAGTGAGACCATGCTACCATCCTCCAGTTTATGCTACATCTCGAGCAGGATAACCATTGTCTAAAGGCCTAAAAATGAATTAAATTGAACAGGTCTATTTTACTCAAGCCAGAAAGAATTCAGGTTCAAAGCAGTTACTAACTCTTCTCAGTAGAGGGCAGTGGTAGGCAGGGTAAGGCTAGCAGTAAAAATAACCAAGCTTGTCTGCAGTGGTATACCCACTAAGTGCTCAAATACAATACTTTAAGCTTTATAGACAGTATTACATGAATCCTGAAAATTACCCATAAGGGAAAGATCATTAATAATGTAGCCTCCAAGAGATTAAATGAAGGGAACATAGATCTGGTGCCCTCCAATTCAACAATATATTGCTGTTTCCTAAGAACTATTAAACTGCAAAGTCTTCTAATTGGGAGCTTATAAATATGAACTATAAAGGAGGCTCCTGTAGAACAGAGCAGGACCCTCATAAGATATAGGTTATCTTAAAATATCTGAGCTGCATAGGACAATGGTAAATGTTTAACACAGATAACATGCAAAAGGTAAAAACTTTGGAGCCAATAACAAGATAGAAACTGCCTAGAAGTAGTTAAGATTAAGAACTAAACCATTTCCCATATGGGTAACAGTTGAAATATCCTGAGAAAATCAAACCAGAACATCTGGTATTAAGAAGGCCCTCATACACTTCTTGGAGAAAAGAAATATTAAGGGAAACCTAGCATTTGGTCTTAGCTATTCAAAGGGAGGCTATTTATTAATACTGCTGCCCTTGGCTCTGTCCCAGAACTTGAAGGTATGACCGTATTGCCGAAGACATCACACATTTGAGACACACTGCTTAAAAGAATAGAGCTGCAACTGAGCTGAAAGCCTCCTCCCTGAGGACTTGCTCTTAGACTATCCAAAGATGCTATGGAAGCTTTCAAGGAAGAAACAGCAATCAACTGTCACAACAACAGCCAGCAACACAAGCCATCTCCAATGGTTCAATGTTTTGGGGAGTTACTAACAGCCCTCTAATAGGACTTAAAGTCCTCTTAACAGGAGGGAAACTGTTCCTGATCTGGGAAACCCAGCCAACTACCTGTAGCTGACGAGGTCATGGACCCTAAAGGAGATTCTCTCGCTGCCATTTTCTTAAACCAGTATAATCAAACTACATTCTAAACATGTATCTATATGCCCACAGGCAAGTGGAGCTCGCAGCCCTCGTCAAAGCAGCTTCTTTTGCAGCCTATCAAGACCATCAGAGAAATCCACAACTGGCCAAGATACAAAGAACAATTGAACTGTACAGTGCCCACCCCCAACTGATACATCTAAAACACAGGAACCCTACTACACCTGAGGCTCAGGGAACAGCATAGACGAGAGGATGGAAGATTATAAGGAGCAAAAGACCAGATATTGTCTGCTGTGACATAGTGTCTTCTATGTATGTCAGGGAGTTGCACCCATGGAATCTTAACAGTGTGCTCAACAAAACAAAATCAGTTGTCATGCCAAAGTGGGTGGGGTAATAGCACAAGGCCCCACCCTAAAGGAAGACTTGCAAGTACTTAATGACTTCTAAAGGAGGGAGACTCAGTCTTCTCCAGGGAAGAGCCTCCAATAAGTTTTCTAGTCCCAAATGATCAGCCCTCAAAGAACTTACCCAGTCCCAGCGCTCAGCCCTAAATACAAGCAACACTAACTGGACTCAATAGGTTGTATATAATCACTGTTTAACTTGTATTTGTTTTATATATATATATATATGTATATATATACACACACACATATACATACATATATTATAACAATAGTAAGAAAGGAAGAAGTCATGAAGTTGAAAAGGAGAGACTGGCATAGCAATGATGTAAAGACAGAACTCATGCATGGACGCTCCAGTGATACAATCAGCTAATGTGCAGTACTTATAACGAACTCATGTATGAAATTCTCAAAATTAACAATAAAATAAGTGGGTTTTTTTGTTTTGGGTTTTTTTTTTTAACGCATGAACAGTTTTGTGTGGTTCGAAAGGCCTGAAACAACAAGGGGTAGATTAAGATGGGATCTTCTGAAACATATACCTTAATAGAGAGGAACTCGAAATTAGCAAGAATTGCTTTGTGAGATTTGGCCAGAAAGATGAGCTCCAGGAATCTTATTTCCTCTTGGAAGCTCGGATTCTGAACTAACAGATTTCTACGCCTGAACATGTGCATTGGACAGATTTGCTTGAAGGCTACAAATGTACATTTTCCTCAAAGAAATAAAAGCACATGGTCAAAAGTTTAAGCGTGGGTACTATGTGTGATACCCGGGTTCAATCCTTAGTGAACGAAAGAGTCCCTTAAATATACACATGCAAGGTATAATAACAAAGCTTAATGATAATAGAATCTAAGGATGGGGAATTATAAACATACATGGGCAAATGATTCTCCTACTCCATCAGCATTTACTTGGCTGAGGGTTTATATGTCAGGATCTGTCCTGGCCAACGCAGAAAGCAGATACAAATTGGGCATAACTTCCAGTTTTAAAAGGTCACAATTTAGCAGAAACAAGCCCATAGACTTTTTTTTCTTGGTATGATCAATTCTAGAATAGAAATATATACAATAGGTTCTGTGCCTACACGAAGTTTAGGACTAAATGAGAAAAGTGTTAAACAGTGTACATTCCATGTGAGCTGGACCTTGAAGAAGAGCTGAGCATTTTCCATGTAGCAAGGGGGAGCAGACATTCTTGAAAGCAGTAGAGCATATACAAAGGCACACAGATAGGATGATCTTGGTATGCATAAGGAAGGCAGCTTAGTTTTATAGCTCATAGGACATGCTTGGTATTCTTACTGTAGGAAACACTGAATTACTAATTCCCTGAACTGATTTCCAGTGCTAACTCAAACTTGGTTGTGCCCTTGCCATTGGAATGTTAGCAATTTGATGACCACTATCACAACTGTATCTTAAGAGTTATCAGAGATATAATGGCTGCCAATGAACAACAGAAAAACTTCCTGAGTGCACTGAAGTGACTATAATGCAACAACACACATAAACAGGCATCTCAGTACCTTAGCCTCCTTCTGGAAATCATTCCAGGAAAAGAATGCTTGGTATGGGGATGCCTGCTAGAAACTATACCCAGATCTTATGACTATAAAATCATAATACCCAGAAACCAAAAGGAATGCTATACTTGCTAGGCTTCATAGTCAACAACCACTACCAAACTCATCACACCTGTGCTCCACTGGCTGCATAGTCATGCTGAAAATCAGCAAAGTCTTAGAACATTATGAGATTGGTTTTTGTTTGTTTGGTTGGTTGGTTGGTTTTTTGAAAATTCAACTATGTAGTTCTCAAGTGTAAACTTTATAGTTTACAATATTATATCACAGTGTCCAAAGGTTGGGTATGTCTTGTGTATTTTTTTCTTTCCAGCAAGAGGTATTTAAAGGACTCCAATCAGATATCCTACTTTGGGGCATTATAGACTTTTCCACAAGAAGAAAACTTCCAGAGTTGGGGTTTTAGCTCAGTGGTACAGTATAAGGCCACAGGTTCAGCCCCAGCACTGGAGAAAAATAAATGTCATGGAGTAACTTATAAATATGAGTAGGATCTTTTTAAGAAGGTTCAAAGAGCTACTGTCTCATACCATTGCCTTTTCTAAAACAATCAAAACTCCAAACTATTTCTAAAGTGGATCTTAATTGACCTCAATTATTTTCATGACTGTAAGGAAAGAAAGCTTATCTCTAATACTCATCCCACATCCTTCTGAAGGATATGATGAAGCTGGAAAATGGTAGAACAGCAGTACAACTCTTGGCATTTAATAAAAGCTCTCATGGTTTAAAGATAGTCCTGAAATAGGCAGCTAGGAGATTCCAGCCATTAAGACTTGTCAAGTCAGCCAGGCATGGTGGTGCACGTCTTTAATCTCAGCACTTGGGAGGCAGAGGCAGGCCAGCCTGGTCTACAGAGTGAATTCCAGGACAGCCAGGGCTACACAGAGAACCCCTGTCTCGGAAAACCAAAACCAAAACCAAAACCAAAACCAAAAAAAAGACTTGTCAAGCCATTCAAGGCATCACTCGGTATGTTATAAAATTTCAAGACTTGTCTTCAATATGTCACTCAAGTTTCTATAAAGACATACAAATGGAAGAATATAATTTAGTATCAAGTTATACCTATCTTTGTTCATTTTGACAAGCCACCTGATTTAAAGTTTGTGAGGCAATCATTGGATTCTAGCTCTAATTGAAATCATGGAGTCATGCTAAAGATAGTTTGCAGTATGTATGGATCTATGTTGTACCACCACTTTGAATGACTGTGAAATTATTGTTCCTAGGCTGATATGATAAAAGACAAAAATATCAGAACAATGGAATCTTTATCTTCAGAAGTATCACACATTCATCCCTCGGCTATCCATCCTGGGAAAACAGCAGAGAACTAGTGTTTCTCCACCCAGAGGTAGAAAATCAGCTCTAATGTGACAAGTATCGACCAATCTAGTACAAGAATGTTAGCTAAGGCACTAACAATAATCTTATACCCAGGACGATCTGGAGCTCATTGTCAGATCTGGGTCCAGGATGTTTCTACAGTGGGTTAAAAGAAGAGTAACTATTGCTTTTAGCAATGGTGGTCAGCTTTTTGTCTACTCTTCTACCATCAACATAACAATCTCCAGTGCCATCAGGGAAAAATGGTCTTACCTCAGAACTGTTTGTGATCGTGCCTATGCATGTTGTCTCGACGGCATAATCATTGCTTCGTTATAATTAACATAGTAGTTTACTTTCTCTGGTTTTTTTCTTGAGCTAAACAGTAAGGTTTAAAATAGCAGCTTAGGTCAGTGGGAAAATGGGCTGGGGAATAAGGCCTATCCAAGTCTGAACTGCTCCTGCCCTTGAGTAACTACGTAAGTCCCATAAATCTGTGAGTTTTAGTCTCCTTATCTATGTAAAGTGGACGGAATGAACTGCAATACACAGGATGCCCTAAAAATATGTAAGGGCTGAACACATTTCTGCAAATAGAATTTTCCTTGCCCTTTCCTTTGTACTGTTCCCACATCATAAAAGAGCACAGGATGTTCTGAGCAGGTATTCACTAAATCTTGAGTAAAAATAGAGTAAAAAACATTGTTCTGGGCTTTATGTGCCCAACTGCGGAGATCAAGCTGCACCCTGCTGTATGTTACAGCATATATAGAAAATCATTTTTTGGACCGTGCCTTATCTCCAGTGACTCCATTTACAAATCAGAAAATACTGAGGCAAAATAACCCTTCCCTTTGCTTCTCCAAGTGAGCCACTATAATTTGCCTAGCACAAACACCAGGGTTAAGGCTGATAAATAAAATATTAGCACCTATGAACTTACCATACTAAACCAGGAACACATGGGCACATGAGCCTATGGGCTGAAATGATGACGCTCGCCTAGTTTTGATCTCTAGAGCCAAAATAATGTCAGAGAAACCAGTGCATGAGTTTATCAAAGCTACCAGATTCTGAATAAATGATGCAGTGCCCTTACCTGGTTCACATAAAAAAAAGAGGCACTTAATGCTTATATCCAGTGGCAAACAGAACCCAATTGTCAGCTTATCGATCAACACCATGCCAGCAGAGGTATGTTTTATGGATGAACGAAAGAGTCCCTTAAATATACACATGCAAGGTATAATAACAAAGCTTAATGATAATAGAATCTAAGGATGGGGAATTATAAACATACATGGGCAAATGATTCTCCTACTCCATCAGCATTTACTTGGCTGAGGGTTTATATGTCAGGATCTGTCCTGGCCAACGCAGAAAGCAGATACAAATTGGGCATAACTTCCAGTTTTAAAAGGTCACAATTTAGCAGAAACAAGCCCATAGACTTTTTTTTCTTGGTATGATCAATTCTAGAATAGAAATATATACAATAGGTTCTGTGCCTACACGAAGTTTAGGACTAAATGAGAAAAGTGTTAAACAGTGTACATTCCATGTGAGCTGGACCTTGAAGAAGAGCTGAGCATTTTCCATGTAGCAAGGGGGAGCAGACATTCTTGAAAGCAGTAGAGCATATACAAAGGCACACAGATAGGATGATCTTGGTATGCATAAGGAAGGCAGCTTAGTTTTATAGCTCATAGGACATGCTTGGTATTCTTACTGTAGGAAACACTGAATTACTAATTCCCTGAACTGATTTCCAGTGCTAACTCAAACTTGGTTGTGCCCTTGCCATTGGAATGTTAGCAATTTGATGACCACTATCACAACTGTATCTTAAGAGTTATCAGAGATACAATGGCTGCCAATGAACAACAGAAAAACTTCCTGAGTGCACTGAAGTGACTATAATGCACCAACACACATAAACAGGCATCTCAGTACCTTAGCCTCCTTCTGGAAATCATTCCAGGAAAAGAATGCTTGGTATGGGGATGCCTGCTAGAAACTATACCCAGATCTTACGACTATAAAATCATAATGCCCTCCCTCTTGCTTTCAGGGAGGCCTAGTTGAACATTGTGATATATTTAACTCTTTTAAACACAGTCTTAGCCATTCTGTTACCCAGATATCATAGAATGAATAGTGGCATGTGGCTGTGGGTTCACATTAGTAATTAAGACAGGAATCAAAGAACCTGTCTTTACCAATGGCTACCATTACCATTTGGAATCAACAGAGAATTAAAGCCAACAACCAAAATTGCCACAGCCTTTGGAAACTTATTTAAAAATCCAAGCTATAAATGTGTCTGTCTCTGTCTCCGACTGGGGCTGCTCACCACACTAATCTTTGAGTGACTTCCCATTTGAAAGCCCTGCTTAGCTTCCCCCCGGATTCACATGATTCTTTGAGGCAGACTGAGGCCAGTGGGAAATGAGTTCTTTAAGAACCTTCTTGTTTGACAGAGAAGGGTAAATCTTACCCACAACCTAATCCTAAGAAATGTGCCTTTTTCCCTTCTTTCTAAAAATTCTGTGTATGGATGTTTTGCCTGAACGTATGTATGTGTGCATCTTTCCTCTGGGTCCTGTCTGTTTTGGAGCAGCAAGGCAGCCACCGGCCTTGACTTTGCAAAGATCAGCCCTTTACCAGATTGCAATGACTCTCTCGGCCTAAGGGGATGACTGATATGGCCTATTGAGAAGGCTTTCCCCTGAAACGCCTTGATTCTCCTGTCTTACCTTTCCTTTATACATAGAGAGGAAAAGAAAGCCTGCCTTCCCCAGGGGCCTGCATTTCAAAGCTTATTTCTAAGTCATGAAAATGGAAAAACTACTGAAAGCCTAAGATAATTCTTAAAGTCTTTTATGTGAGAAAATACATTTAAATTACTGTCTTCCAACGAAGAAAAACTGCTAACTCTGAATCCTATTTTATGGTAAACTATCTGTACAACAACAAAAAGTCTAACACAAAAACTGTCAGGTCAAGTCAGGGCCTACAATCCTGTTCCATTATTTCTTCCAAGAGGTCAAGCACAACAAAGAACCTTGTTAATGATTTCTTTCCCCTCCATCCCTTACATAGCTGAAGCACGACAGTCATCATGCTAGTGCGGCTACAGACCAGCACACATTCACCTGCTTAACAAATGCACTCATACATCCTCCACACTGGGGAGGGGAGATGGAATTCCAGAGAGATGGACTGTTCCAGAACAGACGTTCTCAACCTTTCTAATGCTGTAACTCTTTAATAGAGTTCCTCATATTTTGGACCACAACCATAAAATTGTTTTGTTGTTATTTTATAACTGTAATTTTACTACTCATGGATCATAATGTAGTATCTGATATATACAGGATATGTCTGATCTCTCACAGAGAGAGAGACTGAGAACCACTGTTCTAGAAGAAGAAAGAAATGACACAGTGGAGAAGGACAGGGAAGAGAGGGAGAAAAAAAAATTCCCAGGAAGAGGTGAGTTCTTTGGTCTTTCCTGTGAATTAAGGGACATAATTGACTAGCAGGTAGTTCTTTAAAGACCCTTAAGCCCCTAGCTTAAGTCACTTTCTGCTTTAGTTTGTAGTCAGTCTGTGGAGGTTTGGGCCTCTCTTAGCTCAGAGAATGTTTGCAGGATGAAAGTGATGCCCTGTTTTAAGAAAGCTACTCTCCCACCACCAGGAATGAAAGAGACTTCATAGCTCTGGCATCTATCTTGCTTCTCCAACAGCTTATGATCTTTACATGCTTGAATTTACAAAAGAGCCAACGAGATAACAAGGCGCTTAAGAGTAGTACAAAGGAATGGTGTATTCATCTGCAAGCTAAACCTTTGATACCTTCTGAGATTCCAAGCCTGGGACAGAGCTATGGACTGCTGTGACTCCTGCATAATGCTCTAAAGCCCATGTTTACTTCTCAGTGGATCCGTTGCTTTGTGTTTGTTGCACTGAGAATTAAACATACTAGGTAACCGTGCTACAGTCCTAGCTTGGATTTTATAGGGCTTTTACTTTTGAATTTCAAAGAGGGGCCCTTGCTGGCCGTGTTGCTCCTGAACTCCGGTTCAAGAGACCCTTTTACTTCAGCCTCACATGTAGCAGAAAGTTGTGCTTCTTTCAAAAAATATTTTTGAAAGGCAAGGCTGTACAATATGATCCTTACTCAATTGATAAAAAAGAAGCATTTTCGATAACATTTCAAGCGCTGAGAATTGGAGCCGGTGGAGATGGTTGTGCCCTAGTAGAAGCTATTTCATATGTAACAGCTTTCAGGCTGTGTCTTCAAGTAACTCATTCAATTCTGCCAAGCAGCAGTTGACTGACTCCCTTTTGAATACAAATGTGGTGGCATAGTGACTTTGTATCTTCTTTGTGCAAGACACCACCACCTGTCCAGCACAAAGGAGGAGGCACAGATTAGATTGATACATCCTTATTTCTATAAGTTAAAGGGAACTAACTGAGAACTAACTGAGGTCGGCTGAGGGTAAGATGCTCCCTTGAGCATAAGGCCCACAGGAAAGGCTACCTCTTTAAACTTTTGGCCTAGACAGCAATCTTGGTTGGGGGACCAGAGCTGTCTTCATACAGGCAACCCATTTCCTCTGCTTAAAGATCCACTTGGAACTTTTTGGACCATTTTAAGAGGAAGATTTTGTTTGAAACCAAGTTGCTAAAATAAATAAATTCATAGATGCCCATGCCAACGATATATATCCGAGGCTCAGGGAATGTATTACACATGTAGTCCCTGGAAAGCCAAGAGAAGTGATTTATTCAAACCTCAGCAGAGGGGACTGAACACAAAAAGGTTGGGGGCCCAAACCTGTGCTTGGTACATCCATGTGCTGGATAGTCTTCACTGTCTCCTTGATAAGATTTAGAATTACCATAGGGACGTGTGTGTGTGTGTGTGTGTGTGTGTGTGTGTGTGTGTGTGTGTGTGACTGTCTGTCTGTCTGTCTGTCTGCTTTCAGAAAGGCTGATCACAGCAAGGCCAACTCACCTTGAATGTATGCAGTACCATCCCATGGGTTAGAGTCCCAAACATAATTTAAAAAAAAATAGAAAACAACCTTTTTAGCACAAGAACTTATCTCTCTGTATTCCAAGTACAGATATAATGTAACTAGCTGCCCCGTGACTTCCAGGCCATGATGGACCATAACCTAAAACAATGAGCCAAAATAAACCATTCCTTCCTTCAGTTGCTTTTGTCTGGTATTTCGTTCTACCAACTAGAAAATTAGCTAGTACACTTCAGTTCTCCAGGGATGCCTGTTATTTTGACACAATTGTGGAACACTTCCAATGAATTAGGACTTGAGTTCTTAGCATGACTTACCTGGGGAATACCCTAACTGATAAAGTATGGAGAACTTCATATGTGGGTCAGAGGGACCCATCCCAACTCAAGAGGCCTTCAAGTTACTGTCTTTCCTCTTAGAAATTATTGTTTCCTCAGACTCCCCATTACACTGAATCTTCAAGAATTAAATAAAATTGATCTGACAATCAAAATAGGTAAACACTTTACCATAACACCATCCAGTTGTGATATATGCTTGAGTGATAGAGAGGTTTGGCCAAAAAATGAAAGGATCTATACTTGGTCCTATTTGTTGTACTCTTTAAAAAAAAAAAAAAAGATTTATTTATTTATTTATTTATTTATCCTATATAAGTACACTGTAGCTGTCTTTAGACACAGATCTTGTTACGGATGGTTGTGAGCCACCATGTGGTTGCTGGGAATTGAACTCAGGACCTTTGGAAGAGCAGTCGGTGCTCTTAACCGCTGAGCCATCTCTCCAGCCCAAAAATCTAAACTTTTTTGGGTTTTTTCTTTTCTGTTTGTTTTTTTGTTTTTGTTTTTTTTTTGTTGTTTGTTTGTTTGTTTTTTTGAGACAGGGTTTCTCTGTGTAGCCCTGGCTGTCCTGGAACTCACTTTGTAGACCAGGCTGGCCTTGAACTCAGAAATCCGCCTGCCTCTGTCTCCCAAGTGCTGGGATTAAAGGCGTGCGCCACCACGCCCAGCTTATTTGTTGTACTCTTAAGAGGAAACAGGATCTGGAAGGAAGCTAGGACACATGCAAATCCACTGGCTGTCTGCCTGCAGTCTGCCACACTAGGACTGAATTATAAAACCCTTAGAGGGATCCATAGACTGATGGTAGAGCGCCTCTGTGTAGGGATGAAAAATTGTATTAGGAAACCTGCTAACCATGGTAAAAGCAGAGAGATTAGTCAGGAGAGAGACAAATCTTGCCCTACTTCTCACTGGGCTACTGAAGAAGCCTTTTGAAATATTAAGGTGCCCTGGCTGCCCCGGTCTACCATTTATCTTTTGAACAGAGAAAGATAAATAACTTAAGTAAGCATAATAAAGCTTTATCTCTTGACACTTTCTACTTCCATCCTATGCCTGTCTGTTGATATAAGGTACCTACATTATGTTTACTACAGCATATATTATCATTTAATGTAATTCTGTCCATTGCTCGTGAGAATTACTTTAATGTCTGTGTCATTCTGTGTCTAAAACTGTATGTGGCAAAACTCAATATATCCCTAGAATCCTGAAAATGACTGTAGCAAATTCTGAGGCCAGGAAAATTTTCAGTTTGTCACTCATTGCATGTTACAATTTTTATGTGCATATGTATGCATAAGAATGGGTATGCAAGTGGCATGGTGCTTGTGTGGAGGTCAGAGGACAACTTAGGGAGTCAAATCAATCTCTCTCTCTCTCTCTCTTTCTCTCTCTCTCCATTGCAGTTCCAGGTTTGACTTGTAAAGCAAGCACTTGTAACTGCTGAACCATCCCTTTGGCCCTAAAATTTCTAGCCTGGCATATCTAGTTTATAAAATGTGTCTGAATATGAACTTTTCAAGATGATTTTTAGCTTGAAATGATGGCATTAAGATAAAAGACCTATATTACTTATTGTCTGCTCTTTGTTCTCCTGCCCCCGGGTTCTTTGGCACTGAAGAAACAAAAAAGTATCATTTCAAAATGAAGCTGAGGCCACCATCAATTGAGCATCCTTAAAGGAATCTTAAAGTTTACTTATGTGAAAAGGTAACCCAACGGAAGTAGATGCATGCAAATGAAAAAGGAGATGCCAGACTTTAATCTTGCCATTTATGAACAAGGAAAACACAAAATGGCCAGACACTAAAATATTTTGCTCGTGTTTCAGATACAGTTTCTTTTACTTTAATTCCAATTTAGTAATTTTATTAAGAAAGGAATGCTTGGCAACAGCCTGAGTTGTCTGGGGATTTCCAGGGCACCTCTTTGGCCAACAACTCAATTAGATGTAACCCAAACCTGGTAAGAGAAGTTTTATTTGGTGACAAGTTGGGACTCTGCCTCTCCCATTATTTGGTGATTTCATTTAGATCTTCATATATGTATATATTGTAAGAAGTTTCTATGGTATTAGGTTTCCATATTACTCCTCAAATGCCCCTTACTTTTAGCTACATCTTACCATATTATTTCCCTCAAATCCCTTTCCTTTCCCCTCCCCATTTGATCCTTCCTAGTCCAGCTGCTCCACCCATTCATAATTGTCTATTCT
Organism: Mus musculus; assembly: GCF_000001635.26. Lineage (NCBI taxonomy): Eukaryota > Metazoa > Chordata > Mammalia > Rodentia > Muridae > Mus > Mus musculus. Next base: position 6,463,475 of record NC_000086.7, on the reverse strand, counting down.
ATTTCCCTTTCCTAATGAGAACTCTATGTACCCTCTAGTTTCTTACTCTATTCCTATCCTCTGTGGTTCTACAGATTATCTACAGATTACAGCTGGTTATTATGAATAGAGCAGCAATGACTTAGCAAGTGTCTCTGGAGTATGACAAAGCATCCTTTTGGGTATGTGCCCAAGAATGGTATAGCTGAATCTTAAGATAGATCAATTTTATCTTTCTGAGGAACTCTGATGTTGGTTTCTATAGTGGCTGTACAATTTTGCACTTCCACCAGCAATGGGCAAGTAAGTATTGCCCCTTACTTATTCCACAGGCTTGCCAGCATTAGTTGTCACCATTCTGACAGGTATAAGATGAAATTTCAGAGTCATTAGCTTTGCATTTCCCTGATGGCTAAGGATGTTAAATGTTTCTTTAAGTGTTTCTTAGCCATTTGAATTTCCCCTATTGAGAGTTCTCTGTTTAGATCTGTACCCCATTTTTATAATTGGGATATTTGTTTTCTTGATGTCAGTTTTTACGTGTGTGTGTGTGTGTGTGTGTGTGTGTGTGTGTGTGTGCTTTACATATTTTTCATATTAGCCCTCTACTGCATGTGTAGTTCATAAAAAAAATCTTTTAGCATTTTGTAGGTTTCCACTTTGTTCAAATGATGGTGTCCTTTGTTTTTCTGAAGTTCTGCAGGTTCATGATGTCACATTATTAATTTTTCATCTTAGTGCCTGAGCTATTGGTGTTCTGTTTAGAAAGGGCTTCTCTTTTGTCAGTTTCAATGTATTGACTTTTACATTGAGGCCTTTGATTCATTTCCAGCTGAGTATTGTGCAGGGTGTTAAATATGGATCTATTTGCATTCTTCTACATGCAGCCATCTAGTTAGACCAGAATTAATTATCCAATACCAGGCTATTTTTATTACTATGCCTCTGTAGTACAACTTCAAATTGGAGCTGGTGATAACTCTAGCATTCCTTTTTTAATTTTATTTTATTTTAATTTTATTTTTATTAGATGTTTTCTTTATATACATTTCAAATGCTATCCCGAAAGTTCCCTATATCCTCCCCCGACCCTGCTCCCCTACCCACTCACTCCTGCCTCTTGGCCCTGGCATTCCCCTGTACTGGGGCATATAAAGTTTGCGTGTCCAATGGGCCTCTCTTTCCAGTGATGGCCGACTAGGCCATCTTTTGATACATATGCAGCTAGAGTCAAGAGCTCCCGGGTACTGGTTAGTTCATATTATTGTTCCACCTATAGGGTTGCAGACCCTTCAGCTCCTTGGGTGCTTTCTCTAGCTTCTCCATTGGGGACCCTGTGTTCCATCTTATAAATGACTGTGAGCATTCACTTCTGTATTTGCCAGGCACTGGCATAGCCTCATTCTAGCATTCCTTTTACTATTCAGGATTGTTTTAGCTATCCTTGTTTTTTTAGGGTTTTTTGTTTTGTTTAGTTTAGTTTTTTGCATTTCAGATGAAGCTGAAAATTGTTCTTTCAAGATCTGTGAATTGTATTGGAATTTTGATGGTGATGGCATTGAATCCGTAGGTTGTCCTATGTCATTATCCTACTGCTCCATGATGCTGAAAACATTTATCAACTGTGAGATTTTTCCTAGTGGAATTTTTTGGGTCACTTATATATATTATCATATCATCTGTAACTAAAGATGCATTGATTTCTTTATCTACAATTTCTATCCCTTTGATATCCTTTAATTGTTTTATTGCTTTAGCTAAAACTTCAAGTCCTATATTAAATAGGTATGTTGAAAGTGGACAACCTTGTCTTGTTCCTGATTTTAGAGGAATTGCTTTGAGACTCTCTCCAGTAAAGTTAATTTTTTCTATGAGCTTGCCTTTATTATGCTGAAGTATGTTCCCTATATCCCTGTATCTCAAGGAATTTTATCATAAAGGGGTGTTGGATTTTGTCTAAGGCCTTCTCTGCATCTTATGGGATGATCGTGTAGATTTTGTCTTTCAGTTTGTTTATGTGGCAGATTGTATATGTACGCTAAATTTTCCCTACATCTCTGGAACGAAGCCTACTTGATTGTGGTAGATGATGTTTTTGATGTGTCCTTAGATTCATTTTGTTAAGATTTTATTGAGAATTTCTGCTTTATGTTTATAAGGCAAATTGGTCTGTAAATGGGTCTTTATTGAGTCTGTATCTAGTTTTGGTATCAAGGTAACTGGGACCTCCTAGTTTGAATTGGGCAATGCTCCTTCTGCTTCTATTTTATAGAATAATTTGAGGAGTATTGGGATTAACTCTTCTTTGAAAGCCTGGTAGAATTCTGGGCTAAAGCCATGCCTCTGTCCTTTTTTGGTTGGGAGGCTTTTAATGATTGCTTCTATATTACTAGGGGATATAGGTCTGTTCGATTGCTTACCTGATCTTGATTTAACTTTGGTAAGAGGGATATATTGATAAAATTATTAATTTCTTTTAGATTTTCCAATTTGGTTTTTAAAGTATGTTCTTATTATTTTCTGGATTTCTTCAGTGCCTGCTGTTATGCCCCTCATCTTTCTTTTTTAATTTTGTTAAATTGGATATTCTTTCCCTGCCTTTTAGATAATTTGCATAAGGTTACTCTATTTTAGTGATTTTTCTCAAAGAACTAACTCTTTGTTTCATGAATCTTTATATTGCTTTTTTTGTTGTTTCTATTTTATTGATGTCAGCCCTGAATTTGATTATGTCTTGTCATCAACTCCTTTTGGGTGTGACTTCTGTTTGTTCTAAAGCTTTAAATTGCTTCTATGAAACCTCTCCAGTGGTTTTTTTTTTTTTTTTTTTTTTGGCACTTAATGTTACAAACCTGACTCTTAGAACTACTCTCATTATGTCTCAAGTTTGGGTGTGTTGTGTATTTATTCTCATTTGATTCTACACAGTCCTTAATTTTTCTTGACCCATTTTTTCAGGCATTCAGTTTCTTTGAGTTTGTAAGCTTTCTGTTGTTCCTGTTGTTGATATCCGTCTTTGATCCCTGCCAGTCAGATAGGATACGGAGTGTTATCTCAATTCCCTTTTATCTGGTGAGACTTGCTTTGTGTCAGAACATGTGGTCAGTTCTGGGCAAAGGTCTATGAGGTGCAGAGAAGAAGGTGTATTCTTTTGTGGTTGGATGAAATAGGTGCTTACTACAAACTGACACCAAGGCTCCATTGCTGAAGACAATACCTACACAAAACACTGAATATGAAGAAGTCAAGCTGCTGCCTACATAGAGCCACTACCTCCTACCATCTTTGATACAAGAAGGTACTCTGCATGCTACCAGAAGAGAAACACCAAGACAGCCACAAACCGTTTGATCCACAATGATGTCCTGTCTGCAAGATGTGCTAGGGCAATCATGACACAAATCTTGAGGAAGTAACCAACCAACATCTTGTTTGACTCACAGTCCACTCCACTCTGTATTCCACACTGACCAAGAACCAGAGACTGGAAAACTCATTGACCTAGGATAAAACTAAATAATACTGGTCTAAAAAAGATTTTGAAAAATGTAGAAATAAAGGAGCTCCTAATGCTATTCTGCTCTACTCCTAGATCAGTGCCTTGGCTCAGCCATCATCAGAGAGGCTTCCTCTGGCAGCAGACAGGAATGGATACAGAGATCTACAGTCATACATTATAGGCAGAGAGCGTCCTTGGAACACACAGCTCTAAATAGGATGCCCCCAACAAATCCCTCCCTTCAGCGCTCAGAGAACCCCTTGGAAGAGAAGGCAGAAAGCATTTAAGAGTCAGAATGGGGAAGGATTTAAAATGGCAGAGGCTGAGAGACCATAGACAAGTCTGCAGAACCCACAGTATCTATGGAACAATTTTTAGAAGGCTTTATGGGAGAATGCTTTTTTAAAAATGGGACTCATGAAAATATTAAATAAATAAAAAATTTAAAAAATGGACTCACTAAAATGGAAAGAGAGATGGCAGAGCAGAACCTCATCCTCATCGGAGAATGGGGAAGCTAGAGACTCACCGTCGGAGGGTATGGAACACAGCAATTGCTGGCTACCCACAGACTGCAATCACAACAGATGGCACCAAATGAGCCTGGGATGGCTGGAATGGAAGGCAGGGAGGTATGTGGTAGCCTGGGGGCTCTCCTGGAACCTACCCATGAAGCCCTGCCTAGTCACAACAATTCTCTGACTGGGCAACAGCAAGATTTATGAGTCTTAGCGATGGTACTGCTGAAACAAGAAATCTTGAAGCAGACCACTGGCTACTGGCAGTTTGACCGTGTTCCAGTGAGTATATTATATGGGCAACACAAATTGGTATATTACCTTTTTCTTCTTTTGGGGGAGAGGAGGTCACAATGATGGGGGTGGGCCTGGGAGGACTTGGAAGTGGATGTGAGTGGGATGTATTATGTGAAATTCTAAAATAATCAATGAAACTATTCTGTTGGGGGGCGGGGTCCAGAAGAGATAGAAGATACCAGGAAAACAAGGCCCTCTGAATCAGCTGAGCAGAGATCATATGAACTCACAGAGACTGAAGCCGCATTCACAGGACCTACATGGGTCTGCACCAGGTCCTCTGAATATATATTATGGCTTCAATTTTAGTGTTTTCTATGGGACTCCTGAAGAGGAAACATTTGAGTCTCAGATTCTTGTGCCTTCTCTTGAGCACAAGAAAGAAACGGAAGAAGAGAGAGAGCAGGAGAAAAAGAAGAGGAGGAAGGAGAAGGAGATGGAAAAACAGGAGGAAGAAAAGGAGAAGATGCTGCTGGTGTTGGTACCTATATACCTATATGTACATAATTTGACATAATAAAGGTTTTTTTTCTTTTTTCCTCCCAGGATACTTTATCTCATCTGTCAATATGTTGCAGGCATTAGAAGGAAACTGCAACAGCAGGCAATGGGCCCCCAGAGAGTCCAAATTAACTTTTGACTTTGGCTTTGAGGGTTATGAACAACAGAGATAAACTAGAGACAGTCTAAAAGGCCCAGAGGAAATTAACATGAACCTAAGAGCAATTCTAGTTGGTAGCTTTAGCTCTGCAAAACAATACATTTCCCCAGGCAATTCCCTCACCCCACTACTTTAAAGAAACTTTACTTTCAAAGAAACTTCTACTTTGCAGAAGAGCACTCTAACAGGGGCAATGCTTTCAACAACTGTGAAAACCCAGTGTACTGGAAAGGAAATAGCCTCAGTATGTTCTAAATCCTCCAGCTTCACCCCCTCTGCAAAAAGGGGAAGATTACTCTAAGAGATGGTATCTCACCTTCTAGAGGGAAGAAAGTACTGCATTCAGCTCGAATGGTGACTACTCTTAATAGACTGAAACTGCAATAGATTTCTTAGTAAAAAAGCCCCACTCAAGTAACTACAGGCAACCTTTAAACTGCCTCAGAGAGCTCTTGACATGGCACGGAAAATTGTTAATTTTTCTTTTTAATACTAGAGTTCCATTCTCTGGCTTAATCAATAACCCAAGAGCGCTTACTAAATGAATACTGTAGTAAGAAATGTAGGAAATGTTGAAAACTCAAAGGAGTTGTTGCTAGCCCCAGAACTAAAAACTGCCTTTTACAGGCCCTAATAATAAGGTATAACATTGAAAACCCTCAGCTAAAAATCAAAGGCCTTTCCTATACCCGGTACCTTACTTTTCCAGCTATTCTGAGCCATCCAACTAGGAGGCTTAGAAGCTACAGATGTTATGCAATTGCCTTTAATAAGATGAAACTTAAGAAAAATGGCTAGTGGATTCGAGGGAAATAGAGGATTCTAATGGTCCAAGCGGATCAAAGAAAAATTATTAAGGGGCCTTGTAACTCATGTTACCTGATAAAGAAGATGTTAACTGTTTTAGTCAGCTGTGCCTTTGGGGTAAAGGGTCTATAAAGTATACACTACAAAAAATTGGTAAAGGCCAGACTGTTGTTTTTATAACTATGTACGAGGAGGCACTAAGCCACTGCCTTTCATTAACCTTTTCAAGTAAAAGATCAATGATTAGAGTATAATCAAATGTTTCCCTGTCAAGGATATAAACATTATCTTCTGATACTGATGACACTTGTTTGGGGTAGATGAAGGCTTGCCTCACCTGCAGTAGAGAAAGGACTTTGTTCTCTACACCAAAATGCCTTCTTCACAGTCTTGAGCATCTTGAAGGCAAGGAATCTTACAACTGTGTTCTATTAAGGCTTAAAAATTCTCTTCAAATAAGAGAAAAGGGCATCTTAACTTGTTGAAATATGGAGATAATATACCTTATTTATAGGTATATCAGTACCTGTAATCTTAAAGTTTTAGATTTTTTCCTTATTTTCCTTTTAACATGTTAGCATGATATTGTATCTAATATATTATACAATACTGTATTAAAGCTTATTATTATCCTTTTTTAAGTCTATTCTACCACTTTGTTTCTTCTTAGAAATATTCTTTTCTATTTTGTCACATTCTCTCTATATAAGCATCAGCTTGTTTGTTTGTTTATGTTTGCTTGTTTTACAGCACAAGAGATCTTACTCCTAAACTCAGAATGTTAAACTTATGAGGACAGATGCAGGACAAGACCTGATGTCCTCAGATATGAAAACAGCAGTTCAAGGTGGAGCATGCCTCATAATCAAAGAGAAATGCTGAGTTGAGGCTAACAGGATGTAGCAGTCCCAGACAAAGCTTCTTGTGCTACAAGGATTCCAGCTCCTCTCCAATTGATATGCAGAATACATAAGAGTTTATGGTTCCTCTCAGGTAGGGAGTATAGCCCACTACAGGATAGAAGTTATACATGATGGATCATCATTCAGCTCGCCCAAAAGGCGTCTGGGCTCCAGCTCTCATTGCAGAATTGATGTTACAGAAAGGAATAGAGAAATAGAAAAGACCTTGTTCATAACGTTACAGAATTAGGACATGAAAATACTAAGGTAGCAATGAGAAAGGCTGCATACTAACAATTCAGCCCAGTGGAAACTAGCCAGCAGCACTGGTGCTGGTGCACAGGCACTCCTGATTGTCCAAAGATAACCTCTAGCCCATTAAAGTACCACAGCCCACAGTCCTGCATGCAGATGCTAGATGCTGATACATACAACACAGAAGGTGTATGTAGAACTATACATAACTGAACAAGAGTGGAGAGCCCACACTGTTGAAATAAGCCAAAATTCCATACTATGTAAATGGGCTTAAAGTATCTCACTAGGGGAAGTCCCCAACTCTTTGTAGGACTGTGCCAACTGAGTCACTAATCTCCTTTTGCTCTTCCCTACATGTTACATGGAAAGTACATCTTTTCCTAACACAGTGTCTGCTCTGTTCCACCCCTGTGTCTCTGCTACAGTCCTTGTTCAGACACACAAGAACCTGAAAATCCCTGCCCCCAAGAGGTGCTCTGGAACGCCATATGAACTGTTATCGCTGTTATCTGAACACCTAGTGTGTAGGCCAATGGAATGTCTAGTAGAGAACTTTTAGATGTCCCCTGGCTTCAGCTCAACATAGTCTCCAGTATTAAACGTGGAGCACTTGAATTGCTGTTCACCCATGCTTCTCTCCATCTGGACTTTGTCTTGCATCTTGACCCAGGGTCCTAGGCCTTTGTGGCCTGCCTTTACCCCATTGGAAGCATCTAGAATTCACAGTTCTTAAAGAATATTTTTTAAAGGCTGTGTCTATATGACCCTTACTCACCTCATGTACAATAAGCATTTTATTGAAAACATCTTAAGTATTCAAGGACAAAATTAAAACTTTGGGAGTTGAAGATAGTAGGGATCCAGTATTTGTGTCCTCTTTTAACCCTTTGGTAGCTACTCTAACCTACACACAAACACACACACATACACACACACAATGTATAAAGTATAATGTGTGAACTGAGTGTTCATCTCAGTAATTAAGATTAAAGTATTACAGCTTGTAGATTTATTGTTATTCAACTAATCCTGACACTAGAAGAACCCAAACATATCCATGTATCTGTGGCTCAGCGGACTTAGAACAGATGGTGGAATTCATCAGACACTTGCTTAGGACATCATTTATCTTCCGGTACTAAATAAGATACTCCCATTCCAGAGACCTTGTATTGAGCAGTGGTAGTAGGTGAAGCTATTAAACACATCCTGGTAATTCCAGATTACCAGGCATTGTAGTTATAAGGAATGAGAATAAAAGGAATAAGAAAATGTGTTTTTACTTGATATTTTCTGAGTGTGAGAGTCCCCTTTTCTTTCAGAATATCCAAGTTTCCAACATCCAAGATTTAATTGGGATGGAGAGATGGCTCAGTGGTTAAGAGCACATACTGCTATTGCAGAGGATCCAAGTTTGGTTCTCAGCACTCACACTGGGCGGATCACGACTGCTTCTAACTCCAGCTCCAGAAGCACTTATCTCTGACCTATGCAGGCACCTGCACTCACAAGTCTGTATGCAAACACACACACATGCACACAGTTTAAAATAGTGAAAATGAAAGTTTCAAAGACTTAATAAATATTTCCTGAATCAATAAACAAATCGCAACACAGAAAGTAAGGCAGTAGAATGGACTACATATGCGATTTATAGTTGCAGAAAACTGTAGTCTTGGTTTCCAGTGTTTCTACATACTATGTAGTACAGGACAACCTCCATGAGTTCTCCACGCTAAATAAGTGTGTGTGTGTGTGTGTGTGTGTGTGTGTGTGTGTGTGTGTGTGAGTGTGTCCATTATATAAGATACATATTTCCATTTTAGGATCATGGATGTGTGAGTGTGTCCATTATATAAGATATATATTTCCATTTTAGGGTCATGGAAAGGAGCACATAAAAGGCACAAATGGTAGGTAGAGTTAGCATTTAAGAACTAATATTTCTCTCCCAAAATTATATAATTTAAAGTTGGCAAAGATTTTGCCTGGCATGCATGCATGAAAACCTGGGTTCAATTCCCAGTACTACAGGAAAAAAGAAACAAAAAACAAACAAGCAAAAACAGGTATCATGGATCACACCTGAAATCCTAGAGTCTGGAGGCACTATAGAAATCATAAGTGCAATAATGTTTAACTTGTGTTTCTGGACAGCTGATTTACCAGCACAGCATTGGCTGAAACCTCAAGACATATGGACAACTCAAAGACAAAGAAAAGGGCATTATACATGCATCATTTCTAAATAAAGGCCTTCCTAGAAGCTGAGCTTACACAACTATGAAATATAGCTACTCGAAATTTCCTCAGAGGTTTTGTTGCACATTATAAGTCTTACTGTTCCACATATATAAAGCTCAGTATCATAAGACATAAGTACCACTATAGGCAAATCCACAGTATGTGTTTTATACATCTGTTAGATGTATAAATGAGCTCAGGAAAAACTATTTGCTACTTCATCAAAGAAACAAAAGCAGAATTTTGAGAAATAAAGGCTGGATTTAGGCATAAAATGAGCATCAGCAGAAGCAGATTTTGAAGAGAGGGAGAAGGTCCATTACATTACAGCACCAGTAAAGGTCTCCAAAGGAAAACACATTCAAGATAGGGAGAAGGAAAAGTGGAACTCAGAATTCAAAGGCCAGGCTCCACAGCAGGGTAGGGAGGGATACATGGAAGACACTGACAAAAACAACAAGGTCTTGGAAAATGGTTGGAGTGACACCTGAGTGCTTGCATGACTGACCATGGTTGACAATTTCTGTAGGTGGCTCTGCTGCATAATCAGGGAATCCAGGAACCCTTTTCTCAAAGAAGTCTTTCAAATTAATTAACACGCTTGCATTATTTGGTATAGGATGGAAAGTAGAGTCTTAATAATTCTTGGAACAACATAGGAGCATACTTTCTATTGTCGGAATGCAAAAGAATTGGCTTCTCTTTAACTGACCTAATCTCCATCACCACGGCCTTATTAGCAATTTTAAACCACTTCCCTTTCTGTCCAAACTCTGTATTTCAAATCTTTCCCTAATTGAGTCTCACACAAAGTCTCAAGACAAGGACAAAATGTGGACAAATTACTGTGCCAGAGTAAAACATGAGGCTTTTACCCCAGCTCCTAATTGTGTTATAGTTCCCATTTGAAACCACAGTAGCACAGTCCTTATTGCCAACACTCTTATTAGCACTCCGATCGTCTGCGCTCCCACTAGAATACTCATTAAGCTCTACTTTGAGCATAGAAGTCTTCCCCTAGTCTATTCCTCCAAACATTGCCAAATTTCTTTCACAGGTTAGAAAGAACTCCACTCCTCATACCAAATTTCTGTGTTAAGTATTTTTGGTTTTTTGTTTGTTTGTTTGTTTGTTTGTTTGTTTTGATAAAATACCTGCCATACCAAATTGCAGGCGGGAAACATTCATTGTGGCTTTCAGTTCTGAAGGTTACAGGACACAATCTCTGGTGTCATTCATTCTAGGCCAATGGGAAACAAAAACGCCATAGAGACTGGAGCATGCAGCAGAAGATACTTCCATGGCGGCAAACAATAAGCAGGCCGAGAGAAAGAAGTTGAGATCTGGGTATAAACCTTCAAGGGCTGTTTCCAATGATCAACTTTCTCTATTTCGGTCAGACCTTCAAAAGTTTCCTCTACCTTACGAAATAGAATCACCAGCCCAGAAGCAAAGATTCAAGACTTGGAGAGAGAGATTTCAGAGTCAAACCACAGCACTGTATCTTTGTGTTTAACATTCTGAAGAGCTGCCAACTCTCTTCCAAGGAAACATACCATTTCGTATGTCCACCAACAATGTATGAGTGCATTTGAATTCTAATACTCTACCATTATCAACAATACCCAGCTGTAGGGTTTTTTTGTTATAATAATTTTAAATATGTGAAAAATGTTATAGTGGCTCAGACTCCACTTCCTTAATGACTAATGTTACTGAGCTATTCATGTGCTTACTGGATATTAGCGTATGCTCTTTGAAGAAATGCCTATTCAAATTCATACCCTGCCTTTGAAAGCATGATTTCACTTAGGATGTGAGAGTGTTTCCTTACCATAATCACTCTGTCTGGCTAATCTGAAAGGTCCTTTAGAACAGGGACTGTGTTTTGTGCATAGTTATCTTGATTTCCCAGTAAAAGTCCCAGTAGAAAATTCATTGCTTGTTTTTTTTCTCTCTGAATGAATGAAATCTTGATACCCCAGAATACTTTATAAATGTCATGTCTACCGTGAATCTTTTACTTGTCTCATTTGGGTAGAATAACACAGTTTATTATATTCCCACAGCTTCTGGATGCTAACATTTGTATGTGTGTGTACATGTGTGTGCATTTGTGTACTGTGCATGTGTGTACATGTGCATGTGGTAGGAGGTGTAGCAGGAATCAAATCTACAGCTTCATGCATACTAAGCAAGCATTCTATCCACTTCCTGTTCCTAACCTGTCAAGTGTTTCTTTGTAGTTTATTATAGTTACATAAATATATACATTATATATATTTACTGTGCTTCTCTTGGGAGAAAGATGGAAGAGAGAGAATGGCATAGAGAGAATAGGGAAGGAGGGAGGGAGAGAATGAGAGACAGAGAGACAGATACAGGAAACAGAGACAGTCACAGGCATGGAGAGCATAGACTTTGCTTCATTTAAGGAGAAAAAAACTGTTGTGGTACAATGCTAAGCACACAGAAGGAGTTCAAGCAGCATTTGCCAAATTGAATTGCTAGAACATTTGGATATTAGTATGGAGATTTTACTTTAGATCCATACCTCATACCATATACTTAAATAAATTCCAGATGGGCCCAGGAATTAAACACAAAAAAGAAAAAAAAACACCCTGGGGGAATAGGGAAGACAGAATCACATATTTGTCCCATCTGTGGTGGAGTGGTAAATTTTTGAATATTGAAAAATGAAAGAAGCCTCACAGGCAGGATGGATGTATTTGAATACATAAATGTAAAAGAGAACACTTCTCCATATGAAAGATGATAAAGCACACAGAAAAATGAAAACAATAAAATTGGAAAAATGTGCTACAGATATAAATGATAAAACTGGCTGCCCAAAATATAAGGAATAGATAAAAATATACAAGATCAATGTCCAGACTTCCTTGAAAAGTGATGAAAGAAAATGTCAGAACAAAGAGACAGTAAATTGTGACATTTAAAATACAAAGCCTTGTTAAATAAATTTAAAAAGGAACAAATGGACAGTATACTTACTAACCTATCAAACTAGCAAAGACGTTAAAATGATAACGTTAGCTCAGGGTGCCGGGGTTCTGTGCAAGCTGACACTCTTATACAGTACAGCATTTGGAAATACAGTCTGGCAACATCTACCAGCAAGAGGAAAGCACCTCTGCCTTTCAGCTGACTTAATACATTTCTCATAAGAAATTGCAGAAAGCAGTAACCTTCAACAAAAGAAATACAATTTTTATGGCAACTGTTCACAATACTATGGTTTATATGTGTAAAAAATTTTAAATAACTTAAAATGCCCAGTAATAGTAAAATGCCTTAGCAAAACCTGGCCGGCTTATTAAATATCACAGTCTTGAATTTTAGCAAGGAATTTTAGCCTTGTCTACATTGTCTGTCTTCACTTTTGTGGTCTATTCATACGAGATGTCCATACTCAGCTTTGACTGTGCCTATTTCTAGAATATACTACCTTCCCAAACCTACCCAACCTGCTACCCCTAGTTCTAATTCCCTGATTTGATTCTGCTATAACTGAAAAAGTAACAGACTCCCAGGAAAATGAGGGTCAATGGCACATACCTACAGTCCCAGCTACCAGGGAGTCTGAAATGGGAGGATAGCGTAAGCCCAGGAGTTCAAAGCCAGTCTTGGCAACAGAGACAAGCCTTATTTCAAAAACTCAAAGACTGGAAAGAAGGTTAGGGAATGAGGAAATGGGATAGATAAGAGGGAGGGAGACAGAGAGAGAAAAATGAAATAAAAGAAGGAAGGAGGTAGGAGGGAGGGAGGGAGGGAGGGAGGGAGGGAGGGAGGGAAGGAAGGAAGGAAGGAAGGAAGGAAGGAAGGAAGGAAGGAAGGAAGGAAGGAAGGAAGGAAGGAAGGAAGGAAGAAAGAAAGAAAGGAAGGAAGGAAAAAAGGAAAAAAGGAAGGAAAGAAGGGAGGGAGGGAGGGAGGAAGGACGTACGGACGTACGGACGGACCAGTAGATTTCTCAACAGTCAGGACACAATTCTCACTCCTCCTGTAGGAGAGGTGTTGTGGCAGCTATTTCCCAATGCCACAGCATTTTAAAAAAACTATTACTGTGGTCCAAACTGTGTTAGAAGCTTCAAGATAAGTGAGGAATTACTGAAAATGGTTTGCTTGAATTGTAGGCTCTTAGCAAAAGTGTTTGCTTTTCATGAACATGAAGCATTTTAATAAATTCTTCTAGTTCATAATACAAATATTTTCATATGAAAACACCTCTAGTCAGGAAAGACAGCATTAGCCTCTATAAATTAGTAATATTAAGAAAAGATGTGGCCATGTTAGGAATAAAGAGAAGCCTAGGAACAGACCACAATAAATTAATTTATTATATTCATGCTCATTTGTCTGTTACAAACTAAAATATATTTAAATGGATGTCTGGTTTATTTATTAAAACTCATTATTGTGTCAAAATAATGCACTTAACTTTCACAAATATATCACATCACACCATCTTACCGATTCTCTTTGGGGACCCAATCTCAATCTTATATTTATAAAACAAACTCTTAGTTTAATTAGAGTTGCTTCAAGACTGAAATCAAAGCAGAACATAGACTCTCCCATAATCACCTTAGAGCTATTTTTGTAAAAGAGTGGACACCAGTAAAACAAACAAACAAAACAAAACAAAACAAAACAAAACAAAACAAAAGCCATTGTACACATTAAAGTCAATGTACACATGAAAGGCAATGGGAAACAAATAGAAGACCATTCATTCTTGGTGGGAATGTAAAAGAATGCTATATTCATTTTGAATACTACAACCAGCAAAAATCAAACATTTGGAAGAAATTTAAACTGTGAAAAACTTGGCCTTGGTGGCAAGGAGATTAAAAAAAAAATAAAAACAACCACAGATTCTCTTCCTGGGATCTGCTCCCTAGACAGGGCTGGGTGTTGAAACTGCTATTTGCTGTTGGAAACAAGAATCTTACGAGCTTTAAAAGAAAGGGCAGAATAAGAGTGATGCTTTAATTTGGTCATTCTGTGAATGCATTTATTTATTCTATAGCACAGTACTGTTCATTAATCCCGAGCTTTTCCCCTCTACCTATGAGCATGAACTGCTTAGTGCTTTGATCAGCAACAGTTTCTGCACTATTAACTCAACTTTAACTGTGCAGTGATTCCCATGTGCTGAGCATCTGAAATAAACATGCAGTGCAGGTTGATGGGCAGGAAAGGAAAGAGCTCACAGATCCTTAGCAGCCAAACCCTTTCCAGAATCCAAATCTGCTGAGGTCTGGCACCAACAGTCTGGTAAACATTTGTATGAATTAGGTTGGCAGGTTGATAGATTTCTTATTACAAAGTTAGGTTTCTTGAACTCTCCAAAAAGTGGAAGAGAATATTTGGACAGCAAGCATACCAGCAACAGGGCAGGGGAGTGAGACCTGAGGATGTTGGTTCAGCCATTTCCTGAGCAGATCGGAAGGGAATGCTTTCAATTATTGTCACACAATGGGCCAGATGAACCCTAGTCTGTTCTCCCAAAACAAAGGAAAAAGGAGGGAGAAGAGGGAAAGAGAAGAGTGCAGGAAAAGAAAACTATGGGACAGATGGAGGGGGAGGATAGAGATGGGAGGGGAAGAAAGAAGAAAAGAAGAGGAGGGGAGGGGAGGGGAGGGGAGGGGAGGGGAGGGGAGGGGAGGGGAGGGGAGGGGAGGGGAGGGGAGGGGAGGGGAGGGGAGGGGAGGGGAGAGGAGAGGAGAGGAGAGGAGAGGAGAGGAGAGGAGAGGAGAGGAGAGGAGAGGAGAGGAGAGGAGAGGAGAGGAGAGGAGAGGAGAGGAGAGGAGAGGAGAGGAGAGGAGAAAACAGAAGAACAGTGGTCCTGGGAAATGATGAAAGAAAGGAGGAAAACTCCCTTCAATTAAGTCAAAGCAAGGATTAACAATTGTAATAACTATAAAGGTTACTTTTGCATAAAATGAAAATAGAAAAGGCCAGTTCAGGAAATGTTAACACACTAGCTCAGTCACTCACAGTTCATAGGCCTGAGTCATCTGGCTTTGCGGGCCCACAGAATCTAGCCTTGTTGCTTGGGCTTTTATGAGGCATATCTGTCCTGGTGGCAGCTCGCAGACTGGCAGGGCTACAGCTGGCATGGCCTCGGGTCAGAAACTAATTATGGCACAATCATTCACTTGTTCATGAGTGGGGAGGGCAGTTCTGAACACAAAACCTCCCCTCCGAAGCCTTCCTTCCTGGGGTGTTACTTGGGACTTTGCAGGGCCATCAACAAACTCAACAAGCCTGGCTGCTGCTCCCCTGCTTTAATGTCCCCCTCGACAGTCATTGTGTCTCTGGGCTCTATGGATCTAGGATGGAAATCTCGAGAAGAAAGTTCTTTCAAAGGGCTTAGAGACTAAGAATCAGTTGTCCAGTGTCAGGAGATCAGTCCTGAAATTATATACATATATGTAACATTAAACAAAATGAGAAGGTCATACTTATTCATTTAAGGATGTATTTGTTTTTTTCTGTGTGTGTGTGTGTGTGTGTGTGTGTGTGTGTATGTGTGTAGAGTAACCATTTTTAAAAGACCATGAATTTGAAAGAGAGAAAGAGAGAGAGAAAAGCAGTGCACGAGAGAGGTTGGAGGGAGGTAAGGGAAGTGGGGAAATGAAGTTATCATAACTTTAAAAATTAATTACCATAAAATTTTAAAGTTTTTGTCTTTGCTTTACTTGCGTTCATTTGCACACTTCAAACTCCAACATTTCCTAACTAGGAAGTCCTTTTAGAATCTGGACACTGAATTACTTTTCTGAGTATACCCCTCACACTTTGAGAGAGAAGAAGGGGGTGATGAAGACAATCCCCCCTTTTTTTTTTTCCTTCTACCAATGGAAGATGAGCTTCCTGCTCTTGGAACTCACAATTCAATTAAAGCTTTATGGGACCCTGCCTATGTAAACAGAAGCTTAATTACTGTCCTCCAGCATGGTACCTCCCTGCCCCAAGGTCTGCCCCACTGCGCTCCAATCAAACTTCCTGACAAAGCACACACAAAATACATGCCTTTACACATGCATACCCATAGACTGTAGCCAAAGACTTCCAGATAGCCCCAGGAAGCCGAGAATGTGTACCTAGATATGCACGCACACACATGAAAAGGTATGCATGTTAGTTTACTTACAAACAGAAGAGAAGGTAAGCACACTGCAGAAGCCTGGTGAAATTTCACAGGCCAGTGAGCTGGAGAATTGAGTAAAGAGGAGAAAAAAATAAGTCTGAAATCTCCACAGAGCAAAAGGCAGACAGCATGCACGTAGCTATTGGCCAGTGACAGGTAATCTGCTAGGACGGCAGAAAATGGATTCAGAGAGAACTCAGGAAACTGTTTAAAGATCAACAGGCTCCATCAGTATAGAATGCCACTGGTGATTTGACAGTAATACAGTCGAGGTCCCAGAGTAAATTACTTCCATGCTTATTATTGCTTATGGAGAACATCACCCAATTTAGGCTTAGACATTTAAACACTCCTACTCCCTGACAGAAATCAGAGAAAACATTCCTGCCAGGAGTACCCTTTGTAAGGTGGAGCCTTGCCAAGCACACAGGCATCTGCAGCCCTCTGTGGTCACATATTCTGCCTATTTGCCTCATATAGGCCCCACAGTCTGTTTGCATTCCCACACCTGGCCCCACCTTCCAGCAGAGGCCAAGAGCATCATTCCTGGACCAATGCCCAGCCTTTGAAGTCAGAGAGAATGCAGCCGGTTAGATGAGGAGATCCAGATTCAAGACTCCTCAGCATCCACTTCCCTTCCTCAGCCATTCTTACAGAAAGTTAAAGTCAAGAGGCACTTTGGCTGAAAAAAAAAAAAACACACAGAAGCTAGAAGAGTGAGTAGTGGAGTGAAATCTCTGTAGGCTGGCCAGAGACTTAAAGATTGTCAGGTTCCCTAGAAATGTGAGAATCTTTACTGAAGATGTGGCCAAGGAATTCTTAAATGGGACACTAACCCACAAGCTTCCCTTAAAATGTGTGTCTCTAGTTGCATATGTAGCAGAAGATGGCCTAGTTGGCCATCAATGGGAAGAGAGGCCCTTGGTCTTGCAAAGATTATATGCCCCAGTACAGGGGGAAGCCAGGGCCAGGAGGTGGGAGTGGGTGGGAAGGGGAGCAGGGTGGGGGGAGGGTATGGGGGACTTTCAGGATAGCATTTGAAATGTAAGTGAAGAAAATATCTAATAAAAAAAATGCCTTTCTCAGCTGGGAGGGGTGTGAAAGCCTGTAATCCCAGTACTTGGGATATGGAAGCAGGAGGATTAGGATCAAGAAGTCAAGACTGTCCTCAGCTATACAGTGAGTTTAAGGCTCAGCTGGGCTACCTGAGACCCTACCTCAGAATAAAACATACACACACACACACACACACACACACACACACACACACACACACACGCACACACACAAATAAATCAAATTCTGCAACACTGTTCCCACTAGTACACACAGAAAGAAAGTGGCCAGTCATACAGGTTTAACTTGTCGTTTCTGACCCTACAATTTAGCAGTGGCCACTTACAGCTTAGCACAACTCAGGCCTATAAGGAGCTCTAGAGACCCGATACTTCAGTTTCCCTAGAATTTGATGTTGCTTGAAAACAAGTTTGAACATTTGCATGGAAGCAGCCATATTTAAAAGCAATTGTTTCTCACTGCTCAGCCATCCATGAATTAACATTAGAAAGCCCATGGCTTTATTTTGGTCAGAGTCACAAACCGCTTGTAATCAAGGCAAGAAGACAGAACATCAAATACCCATGGTAACAGCTGAAGGAAAACCATTTTCTAATAAGACCAGTTGTAAAACTAGAAGGAAATCAACTGTTTCTCTTTAACAAGTGTTTCTTCATTTTGGCAGGTTGGTGCCAAAAGCATGCATTTCATTAGAATTGAAGCAATTAAGCCTTCGACTTTTTTCTAGTAAGACAACCCAGTAAGTATATGAATATGTATGTATACAAATGGTAATTTAAGCACTGTTTATAGTAACCAAACATTAGATTATGTTAAATGCCAATTATAGCATTTATAATGTGACACTACTGTGAATTCCTTGAAATGATTGCATAGAATTAGCCAGAAAGTTATTCTGAAATACACTGTTAAGTGAAACATCATGAACTATAAAACAATGTACTTCATATTATCTTGTTATTTTATAACATATATGTATGCATGTAGGAGTAAAGTATGTAATAGATACATACTACTAAATATGATTGTAAGGAATAGGGGTGTGGCCAACTTCCTTTAAATTTTCATGAATTATCTCAGTTTATATCAGAACAACAAACATTACTTCTCTCAAAAATAAAACTATATTCATTTTGAAAAGAAGCAGAGATATACAGGCACAAGCGAAACCAATACTTACTAAGTAATTATTAATTATTATTATTTTAAGTATTAAGTACTATTATTTTAATTAATTTTAAATTGATCGCATTACAACACTGTTAGGTATGTAAGGTTTCTCCCGGTTTTATTGAGCTCTTTTCTTCTTCTAGCCATCCATTCTCTCACTAAGTACCCATACCCATCATGTGCCAGGAAATGCAGAAACACAAAGGTGAGTAAGGCCACCTCCCTGCCTCCATACACTATGGAGTCTCGTCTCCAGCGGTGTAGTATAGATTCCATACACTATGGAATCTCGTCTCCAGCGGTGTAGTACAACAGGCCTTCTCTCCTGTAACACTGACCTGAGAGCAAAATCTGCAATAAAATGTGTCTGCTGACCAAAGGCTCACTGGCACACTGCAAGAAACATGGTGATTGAAAATACATGGCCAAATTCTTCCTTCTTAAACTTTACAAGCTACACACACACACACACACACACACACACACACACACACACACACAAACACACACACACCAAAATGCACAATGTCTGGTAAATAATAATCTGCCGTGTGTGTGTGTGTGTGTCCTATGTTAGGTACTGTTCCATATCTTAAAGTACCACTGTTACTACTACTGTTAGTACTCTGAATACAAAAAAAAAAAAAAGGTAGTTAATGTCACAGCCACTAAGGCTGTGACAAGACACCAGGTAAGTGCTTTATATATAATACAATTTGTACAACTATAAATCTGTTAAAGGTAAGGATTAATATGGAACCAAAACAGCAAATCTAATGGTCAAAGTCTTTAGAATTCCCCAGATCCCCTATTTCCCACTGGGAAGTTGATCTTAAAGGTAAAAATGTTCCATTACTTAAGTACCTGCATACATTCTTCCTTTTGGCCTTTCCTTAAGCCACTCACAAATTTAAAAAAATTTAATAAATGTTGCTTTACATGCTAATTTCAGTAACTAACTTAAGATATTATCAGATATTGATAATATAGCACATGTCTAATAAATGATACACATTGTCTTGAGATTTAAAATAGCCCTCCCTATCAGGGAGGTACCCATTTTCCAGGTAACAGTTCAGAGAACTGAGGACCCTACTGCTTCAGTGAAAGACACTTCCACTCTGGTAAATAATTATATTTTAGCTAAAGCAATAGACAGGTTACAATGAGTCATAGGTAATGAGCTTGAAGGATAGTCTAAGGAAAAGGAGTTAACCTAAAAGTGACATTATCAAAGCTAAGCATGAGGAAATTAAGCTCCTCCAAACAAAAAGGCAAGAAGGCAAAGTTTAGAAGAGAATGTCTTTTGGCCTGATGGAGGCCTTTAAAGTGCACAGTGTCCACATGAAGTTCAGCTGTCTCCTTGGATGCCCAGTCTCAAAATTTTAAAACTACATTCTTAGAGAAGATATGTGGTGCTAGAGGTCTGGGTCCCTGTTGCTAACTACACTTTACACAAGAGCAAACATTTCGACCTCCTTACAGTCTCAGAATGTTGTCAACTAACAGTGTTCTTGTTGACATGTCTGAAAGGTGATGAATTTCACCTGAATCTCAGAAAAGGCCATCTTAGGACTTGAGAATAGAACTTTGCATAACAAAAAACACCAGAGGCCATGTAGAGTAATGTCCACTCCCCACAACCCAAGGTAGGTTGTGGAAGTACTTCCCCCAAGGCCTGGGGCTGTTGGGTTGGTATTTCCTACTTGGAACACTCTTTCCTGAGGGGAGACTTCTTTAAGGCTCAGGAAATGAAATCTAAAAGTCCCAGGAAGCTCAAAACTCTTAAAAGATTCTCAAGGCTCCTTTGCCAGTGTTATAAAAGCAGTAATAATTGTAGGGGAAAGGTGAGTCTCCCACAGGCCAAGCTATGTGGGCCAATCTTGTAGGAAGCACACAAATTGTGTTTTTTGTGAGTTGGTACCCATGCTCATGTGGGCTTTCCCATGCTGCAGCTGCCTTTGACTCCTCCATGCTCCTAAAAGGGACCCTGATAAACTCACTCATCAGTTCACTAAGCTATACTTGGGTAGAGTAACTCCTTCAGTCTGTCACTGGTACCCTATCTGGGTTGAATTGACATATGTTGATGTCTTCCCAGGAAAAGTCAGACAACCATTTGCCTGTCCAGATTCTTCCATATTTATAACCAATTCCAGACCTACCAGGTGGCCAAAAAGATTTCCAAACAAATTTGGAAGATTTTTAATTCAAAAGGATTTAATTTTTTTCGTCTATTTTTTATTATTTAAAACAGTTTTCAACTTCATATATATTTTGATCATACTGGTTCCCTCCCCCAAGTCCTTCCAGATCCTCTCCCCATCCCTACCCACCCAACTTTAACTCCTTTCTCAAATTACAAAAAAATACAATAATAAATTCCCCCAAATCAAAAAATAAATAAATAAATAAATAAAAGAACACCCAAAAAGAAAACAAAAAATTCTAAACTACAACCAAGTAAAAACACACAAACAACTTTGGAGTCTGTTACACGTTGCTCAACTATTCCTAAACATGAGGCCTGTCCTAAAGTGGTTGATATACCCAGTGTCATTCCACTGGAGAAAACAGATTTTTCACTCTCTGAGCAGGTATAAATGACAGTTTAGCTGATAGCCTTTACCACAGTGTCGTGGTATTCATGCACTTATTTGTTCATCCATCCATCCATTCATTCTCCATAAAACAACAAAATATAATAAGATGAAACAAACAAACACTTCACATTGAAGTTGGACAAGACAACAGAAGGCACAAAAATCAGAGACACACTCATTCACACACTCAGGAATCCCATAAAAATACTAAAGTGGAAGCCATAATATAAGCATAGAGGACGTTGTACAGACTCATGTAGACTCTGTACTTGCTGCCTCAGTCTCTGGGTTCATATGTGCTTTGTTCATGTTGATTTAGCCAGCCTTGTTCTCCTGGTATCCTCCACCCCCTCTGGCTCTTACATTCTCTCTGCCTCTACTTCCATGGGTTTCCTTGAGCTAATGTTCTAGGCATATAGTTCAGCAATATAGTTCATGCCTAGTATACATGAAGCCCTAGGTCCTATCCCCAGAAACAAACAAAAAACTGATAGTCAACAGAGAAGAATAAGTGTGAGTTTAAACAAAAAAGAAGAGGTATTTCAGAGAGTGGTAACCAGTAAATAGGAACAGTGGCGGAACAAGAACTCCAAAGCTCAGAGAAATATTGAGCTTTGTCACAAAAAGTCTCCAAGTCCTACTCCAGCTTACCAAAGAGGTAGGGGGCAGTTTTAGAGGCTAGCAAACAAAAAGAGATGCCAAGCTCTGGAGACAAGGTGAAAGAAAAGTAGGAAAACTAGAATGTCTGGAGAGGAAAATTCTGCATGTTTTTGCTTACTTACTAAGAGAGCAACAGCTGGCTTGGATAAGAAGGCAAAAGAACTACTAAGAACCGGGTCTTGGAGTATGAGATAGGAGAAGCCTGGTCCCTTGCTCAGGTAGGGGAAGCACTGCAGGGTGTGGTAGAGGAAAAGGAACAGAAATGCCAGTCAGAGAAGAAAGGCAAGTCACATTATCCTCAATCATGGGCCAAATAGAAACGGAGACTGAATTATTTTCCCTGACTGTCCATCCAATAATTTTGAAACCTAAGTGTAAAAGCTATTTGATGAGAAAGGAGACAGAGACACAGGAAGGTGTTTCAAGGGTGTGCCCCTGAGCCCAGGTGCTGTGGCTTCAGAGCTTGTCATCTTTCACTTGCACTGCTCAATAGTATGAGTACTATAGGAAGCAGACCCTCAATAGTATGAGTACTATAGGAAGCAGACCCTCAATAGTATGAGTACTATAGGTAGCAGACCCTGAACACTGGATATGGAAGGGAGAGGAGAGCAGAACAGATCAGTGCCAGAGAAACAAATCTTTCTAATAGTAGAGCCAGCGCAGAATTGAATTTTTATACTTTATTATGTTTCTACCTATTTTAGACTAAATGTATCTTTCCCATATTATATATGTAAGTGTGACTATTATGTATTTAAATAAAAGGTAAGTTTATATGTGTATATAAACATATAACTAAATGTATAGAATATATACTATAACACAAATCTTATATAACATTATACATCTATAAATATCACTCTATATTGTATATATTTCTATAAATTTATTGAATAGCATATGATTATAGTATCATTTATATTTATCATAATGTAAATATTATATGTTATAATATAACTATATATAATTATATATATATAACTTAACCTTTTATTCAAATATATAATGGTATTCATAACATTACTATGTAATTCTTACTGAACATGACTATATGTTACATATAGCACTAAGTACTTAGTGGCTGGGATCAATTGTGCAAATCAGAATGTCTCCATATAATCCATACTATTTTTTATTTTATTAAATTTTTATTTTTTATTAGATATTTTCTTTACATTTCAAATTTTATTCACTTTAAAGATCTAAATAACTTTAAAGGTCCCACACTCTTTGAAAATTCTTAAAATGTCAATCCCTTTAAAATTCCAATCTCTTTTAAAATCTAAAGTCTTTTTACAATGAAAAGTCTCTTGACTGTGGGCTCCACTAAAATACTTCCTTCAAGAGGGAAAAACATCAGGGCACAGTCAAAAGCAAAATCACACTCCAACCGTCCAATGTCTGGGATCCATTCACGATCTTCCAGATTCCTCCAAGGGCTTGGGTCACTTCTCCAGCTCTGCCCTTTGTAGCACACACCTCATCCTCTAGGCTCCAGATGCCTGTACTCCACTGCTGCTGCTGTTCTTGGTGGTCATCTCATGGTGCTGGCATCTCCAAAACACTGCTGTCTTCTTCTGTAACTAGGCTTCACCAATATCCTCTCACAGGCTCTCTTTATAGTGCCAAACCTCAACTCCTTTGCATGACCCCTTCAAGTCCTGGGCCATCACCTAACATTATACATTTATAAATATCACTCTATATTATATATATTTCTATAAATTCATTGAATAGTATATGATTATAGTATCATTTATATTTACCATAACATAATATAAATATTGTATGTATAATATAGCTATATATAATTATATATATATATAAAACTTAGCCTTTTATTCAAGTATATGATATTCATAACATTGCTATGTAGTTCTTACTGAACATGACTATGTTACATATAGCACCAAGTACTTAGTGTCTTGAATCAATTGTGCAAATCAGAATGTCTCCATATAATCCATACTATTTTTTCTTTTTTTTAATTTTTATTTATTAGATATTTGCTTTATTTACATTTCAAATTTTATCCCTTCATCATTTCCACTCCAACCCCCCATTCCATCCCCTCTCCCCCTGCTTACCAATCCACCCACTCCCACTTCCCTGTCCTGACATTCCCCTACACTAGGGCATAGAGCCTTCACAAGATCAAGGGCCTCTCCTCCCATTGATGACTGACAAGGCCATCCTCTGCTACATACATATACAGTTGGAGCCATGAGTCTCTACGTGTGTACTCTTTGGTTGGTGGTTTAGTCCCTGGGAGCTCTGGAGACACTGGCTGGCTCATATTTATTGTTGTTCCTCCTATGGGGCTGCAAACCCCTTCAGCTCCTTGGGTACTTTCTCTAGCTCCTCCATTGGGGACCCTGTGCTCTGTCCAATGGATGGCTGCAAGCATCCTTCTTCTCTGTACATGTCAGGGGCAGAGCCTCTCAGGAGCCAGCTATATAAGGCTCCTGTCAGCAAGCACTTGTTGGCATCCACACTATTATCTTCAATTAACAGATGAATATGAATCCCAAGGTCCCATGAGAAATTAATTACTTGAACTCTCTCTACCCTCTCTACCTCCAGATACAAATAACCACAGAAAAGATTGATTAGCAAAAAAGACACAATAACATCCTTCATTATATCAGCAATATATCCATTTTCCCCCCACAGACCAGCCAGGGTTTTGGTTCAACTTTTTCCTTAATTTCCCCATGTTTCTGGTCTCTTTCCCCAAAGAACCAATAAACCTTTCACATGCAGTACCTGGGCTTTTTCTTTTTTCTTTTTTTCTTGCATTGTACCTCTACCCTGATTGAGAGCCCAATGGACAGTCACATCTTTTATTTAGTAGTCAAGGTGAGATCAATGCAGATGAATGTTCCAAGAGGTGACAGTCTGAACTAGGAGCCCCACTGAGAGATCATTTGCTAATCCAGGCAAGAGATGCTTGGGTACCCCTCCTTAAGTCCTTAGCTGATCTGATCCTTTACTGAAGCATTAAATCAGTCCATTGTAAATGAGTAAAAAGACTTTGAAAAGACTTGCTAAGGCTTCAGATAAATTATTCAATGCTTGGGTAGGATATATACTTAAAGATGTTCTCCACATTTTTATTCTGATATCAAAACAAAAAATAAGGAAACATAAATGACTGATTTCATGGAATTAGTAAATTAAAGTATGATGCATCTACATGATGGGCTATTTAAAAGTTTTAAAAGAATAGCAAGAAGAATTGCTTTTGGGGGGGCAGGTTATTTGGTGGTCTGGTTTTTGTTTTTGTTGTTTGTTTTGTTTTGTTTTTTGAAACAGGGTTTCTCTGTGTAGCCCTGGCTGTCCTGGAACTCACTCTGTAGACCAGGCTGATGTTAAACTCAAGAGATTGGCCTGCCTGTACTTCCCAATGACTGGGATTAAAGGTGTGCAGCGCCACCTCCCATAAAGAGGATAACTGGAGGGAAGGATAAATATATAGCCTCCTTAAGCCATATTAAAGATAATATGCCTGCGAAGTATAATCTCAAATGTAAGTCACCTTTTGTGTCAAATATTTTACTATGTTAATGAGGAAAATTACAAAGATCAAAATGAACAGTTTTACCATCTTATCCCATGCCTTGTCAATTGCAGTTAGGCTGGGCTTTCCTCGGCAATTGACATTTGTAAAGCAGGGGTGGGTGAAAGTGACCACCAATCTCCCAGATTTGCTGTGCTGATGAAACAAAATGGTGCACAGGGAAAGTGCCCTCAGCCACTAGAGTGCCCTTCACCTCAGGACTATTGCGGGACATGAAAGTGCTGCATTATTTGGAGGTTTTTCGTAACTGACCTATCTTCCACCCAGGCCTTATTGCCCATTTCTACTGACACAGTCACACTCCAGGTCATGACCCTCTCATTGCCCAGATCCCAAAGCAGTCTTGGAACCAGATCTCCTTTTGTTTTTGCTGCCTATGCTCACCCTCCACCCTGCACTAAGAACCACCTTTCTGGTCATACTAATGTGTTACACAGACTCCCACAGAGGATTCTGAATTCCCAGCATCCCAATTTCTAACTGATTTTTCTATGATGTTGTCCAGCAATAATTCTGGACTATATATAATCAAATCAAAAACTTTCAATATGTTAATTTCTTAACCAGAAAGTATTGTACTATATAGGACATCATCCATGGCATGTGCCATTTATACTCAAAGAATCATCTCTGAACCAGTACCACTAACTTCACCTAGAAATGTGTTAGGCTACATGGTTCCATCTAGACTTTATCAAGGTCTACATTTGAATATCCCTCCCCTAGGTGGGCTAAATGCACAGCAAAGTTTTGGAAGCAATGATCTAGAGGGTCCTAAAGTTGGTTCATGAAGGAATCAACTGGCAGATTCAATTTTTCTAAGTTGTTCTTATGGCGCTCATGGATGTCTGTCTATTAGATCATTCAAAGGATCTTTCTCTTGTTCTATTCCAAATGCTACCAATGAAGAAGGCACTGACTGTTAAGCAACTAAGAATAATTTCAAAGACCATATTTAAAAGTAGCCTTATAGCCGGGCGTGGTGGCGCTCGCCTTTAATCCCAGCACTCGTGAGGCAGAGGCAGGCGGATTTCTGAGTTCGAGGCCAGCCTGGTCTACAAAGTGAACTCCAGGACAGCCAAGGCTATACAGAGAAACCCTGTCTCGAAAAACCAAAAAAAAAAAAACTAGCCTTAGCCCCATTGATCAGAAAGCCATCTTCTTAGAAACATCTGAGCCCTGACACGCAACTGGAAGAAGAAGTGAACAGGTAGGCTGAAGCTAAATAGAGGATGAGGAAGAAGTCCAAGGAAACTAGGTTACTAGTTTGTGCATCCACTGGAACCAAAAGAGCAGAAATAGAGGTTATCTGTGACTGAGGACATCAGAAAATTATGGAAGTTCATATTACTGTTTAAAATTTGTCTCCCAATAAATATAGAACTTCTGTCACTATCTAAGCACCAAGACAATGTCTAAAAGATACACCTTGCTTGTGTCCAAAATAATCCCAACTTGACCCTTTCCTTGTATGTGTGGCATTCTGGAATAATCGTGATCTTGTTGTGACTAAATGTAACACATAACATACTTTCTTCTTCTGTCTCAGCTGAAGAATCAAATCATAAAAATAACTAAGATGGCATAAACTGATTTAATTTCAACATAGTCATTAGACTAAGGAACCTGGAAGTTTCCAGCCTGAGATCAAACGTCATTTTCTAACCCTTTCCAACTGTGTGACCTTAGGCATGTACATTAATCAGTATGTACCTTACGTTTTTCATCTGTGAAGTGGAGGTATTATTTATATCCACCTCAAAAAGCTGTTGCAAGTTAAATATATGAAGAGATAGGAAATTATTTCAACAATCTGGCAACCATATTTCAAAATGTAGGCCATTAATGATCATGTCAGAACTGTGTTTATGATACACTGTGTACTAAAAGTTAACATACAGAAGGTCTCACTGAATTCTCACAGTCCCTCAGAAAGATGTATAGTAATCTTTGTTATATCAGGGGTGGGGGTGTATTAAGACTACCTCACACTATTTCCTGGGTTGGCTTGGAATTCACTATATATCCCAGGACAACCTCAAATTCTTAACAGTCTTGCTGTGCCAGCCTTCCAAATACTGAGATTACAGATGCAAGCCACCACACCCAGGATTTGTCCGGTGTTTGTTCACTAGGATATCAACATTCTCAGCAACTTCTTTACCAAAGTCCACCCTTATTTTTACAGAAGGTAAAATACAGTACACTTTAATTCAAATGTGAAGGGCTTCAAATTCCATGTTGTCAACATTTCAAAGCAATGGGTTTTTATCAGTAATAGAGAAGAGAATAGTTGGTTTATAGACAATATAGAATCAGATGAAAGCTAATGACTTTCAATTATTTGGAATGCTTAGGTTTTGTAACTCAAGATTTAGTTTTATAAGAACTCATAAACAGACTAATAGAGATAATCAAAATAGTATCACAGGTATTGTATAAAGCAAAGTAATAGTAATCAATTGGGCACTTGGGATTTTCTCCTTAAGTACTCCAGACCAGAGAGGGTTAATGGAAACTTTGGATCCCCAGCTATCTAGACTGCCCCTGGTCAGGAAATAGATACAGATATTTCTGTGATGGAACCAGTGAGTCTGGAACACACAGGAAGGAGGAGAGTCTCGTACAATGTGCCTCCAACCCTCAACTACGGGACTTTGCTATCTTTGGTTCTTCCTTCCTGTTTTAGCAGAGTCACCCAGCAACCATTGCCAATCACCACCAGTTAGGGCAAATCTCTGTTCTTAATAGAAGCCACAGTGTGTGGGGTTGGTAATGGTTCAGATTAGGATTCAAGTAATGAGTGCAGTATATGACGTCTTCCCTGTCTTCTATGAATTAAAAACTTGACCAGGTGATGCATGCTAAGATTCCCTGAGGTCAGAGACCATGCATCCTTTGTATTTCAATTCTACATCTGAGAAGAACTGAACAACTGCCCCAAATAGTCAATCTGCCAACCAACGCCAAAAGGAAGCTCAGAAATGTAATTTTCACGTGTGACCAGTGTCCTAGAATATTTACCAAATGCACATGCAGCTTGGGAGAAAATCAGTTAGGAGACATTTAGGGCCCTGTGTGTACAGGAACACTGGGACAATTTAAAAGCAATGCCACTAGGGTGTTTCTTGTCCTCTCATCCTAAATTCTCACATGGAACTCATACATGGACACAAGCCTCTCCCTTATCTCTGCCCTACCTCCATCTACCAAGCTATTTTGAGATTCATTGGTAAATTCCTTTCTTTTTTCTGGTGGCAGCTGATATTTAAATTTATCACCACATTAAGCTGCAAAATTACTTTCATTACACATCTTCCAAGTTGCAGTAAAATAATAGCAAGCCTAACGCAGAAGTATGACCTGCTATAAGCTGTTTATTTTCATTTTGCATAGCAAAAATACATACTTTTTGTTCTATACATGCTATGGTTTAAATGCCCTCTCCCAATTCATATGTCGGGAATTTAGCCCCCCAATTAATATCTCATGGCATTTGAAGATGAGGCTTCTAGGAGGTACTTTAGTTAGAAGAGGTCATGACCCTAGGGGTCCCCTATGGTGAGATTAGTGGCTTTCTGAAGAGGAGGCCTAAGCTTCCATTTTTAACATTATCCCTCATGATTTGAATCTGAAATACCCCCTCTCCCCGCCACCCTCTACCCTCCACCCCCACACAGGCTCACTGTTCAAGGACTGACCCTATAGGTGCTGGTGGTGGTATTTAGGGACATTCTAAAAAAATTAGGAGATGGGGCCTAGCTCAAGAAAGTAGGTAACTAGTGTCCAGGATTCCTGTTGCTCTGTGTCTCCCTCCCTGCATCCTCCCTTTCATCCTCCTCTGACTTTCACAGAGTAAACAGGTTTTTGTTGTTCTTGTTTTGCTTCTTGTTGTTGCTGTTCTTGTTTCTTAAAATGACATACTTACTACCTAAAATCAGGCTCAGAACTCTGGAAAGCAACAATCATTTTTTCTTTTTCAGTTGTTGTTCTCTGGTTCTTTGTAGTAGTAACAATGACAGGAAAAATAAAGAACCTAGCATATATGATTCTCTCCACTGCCACAAGAAAGCTATCAGCAGATGGACCCTGTGGACCCTGGACTCCCAAGATTCCACACCTATGAAAAAGAAAGAAAGCTCTTTGCTCTATAAATTACTCATTCCTACATAAAATGCAGAAGTAACACACACTAAGACAATTCATATCTGGACTCCACTGCAGGTCAGGTATGGGCAGGGGAAAGACTGGCACACAATCCTCTAAATATGCATATATTTCTAGTGAGGATGCTTACTAAGAGAAGCAGAGATGAGAGTGCAGTGGATGAGGGGTAGTCGGACTCTTCTATAACCCTAGATCCTTACAATTATGTGCTGAGAGACAAACAAGAGCCTGCCCAAATACTCTAGCTATAGTGTCAGTGGCTCAGTGGGCACAAATATGAGGTAATAACATTCTATGTTTGGATAGGGTCAGGATCTCCATGGGTTCCAAGCTATCAGTTCTAAACAGGAAAGAGATTTGGAAGTCATCCTACGCTGTCTCCTAAAGAAAAAAAAAAGCACCGAATGCTATTTGAACTAAAACAATTATTGCTCTAGACAAGTCAGAAATTGTAAAAACCAGGGGAAATGTATGCTATTTTCCCTCTCTCCCCTCAAGTCTTTCATCATTGGCTCATTGTAGTTCTGATTACTATATTCCAGGGATGATCGCAATGAGCTGAATAAGCTCAAAAAATGTTTACAATGATAAATTTATAATGAATCCAATAAATATCAATTTTATTGAATTAGTAAACTTAGAGAATATATCAAATCTAAGATAGAGAAAAGCTTAACTATATTAATATATTTCCCTTTTTAAAATATAGATAAATTGTTTGATGGCAGAAACCAAAACAGGGATGACTTTTTTTAAAAGAACAAGGCTCATAAAATGAAGAATTGATATATATATATATATATATATATATATATATATATAGAGAGAGAGAGAGAGAGAGAGAGAGAGATGCATATATTCATCCTGCCGAGTCCTTTTCTAGAAAAAAACTGTATGTACAATCTCATGTAATCATCACAAGAACTATAAATTTGTACTACCATGATCCTCATACTACTGCTGAGGAACTTGATGTCTAAGACAAGTTAAACAGTATAAACAAGCATCCATGAACAGGTAAGCAGAATTTAAAATGTCACCACACACCTAAATGTACACACACATACAAGAGATTAACTAGTATTTGTCCTGTAAGAAGGATGGTGCAGTGGGGACAGGCAGTCGCTGAGAAGCCTGACTACTTACATTTAATCCACTGTCCACATAGTAGAAGGACAGGGCACATTGTCCTCGCACTTCCACACTTGCTGTGGCACGTACCCCCTCTCAACAAAAATAAATGAGTAAGCAGAAATATAACAAGGGGATTGAAGGATGGTTAGGCCACTAAAAATATTTGTTCTTCTAGAGGACCTGCATTCAGTTTCCAGCATGCATGTAGTGACTAACAACCATTGGTAACTTCAGTTCCAGGGGACCCAACACTCTCTTCTGGCCTCCACAGGCACCAGGTATGCAAGTATCGCACAGATATGTAGGCAAAACACCCATATACATGAGTTGTTTTTTTTTTCATCAAAAAAGTTTTGAAAAAGGAATTCTGCAACATGACAACATGGAGAAACATTGAAGACATTAATAAATCAGTCACAGTGATTTCACTTCCGTGAGATACTAAAATAGTCAAACACACAGAAATGAAGAATAGGAAGGTTAGGGGCTAGCAAGGTGCTAATCAACTGGCATAAAATATCAGTTATACAAGCAGGGTGTTTTCTAGAAATCAGTTCTAGATTTCATTGTACTTACAGATAACAATATCATATTGTATACTTAAATATCATGCTAAGTGTTCCCAGAAAATGAAATGAAAATGATATGAAATGAGATGCTATGTGCCATCAAATCATACACTGATGGCTAAATGGACCCCATTTAGATATAGATTAGAAAGGAAGTAAATCTGTCTTTGTTTGGACATGATACGAACAATTTATGTTAAAAAATACTCCAAGGAATCTATGAAAATGATACCAGGACTAATAAGTGAAATAAGTAAGATTAGTTGAATATATTTCTACATAGTGGGAATAAACAGTAAGTGAAAATTTAAATATAGGTCACTGATAATAGCATCAAATATGAACATATTTAGGAAGAAATTTAACAAAATATGCCTGAGCCCAGTAGGAAAAAACTATGAAGCATGGCTGTGACTAACAACATAGGATCTAAGCAAATATAAAGCTATCAATCATTAGACATGGAGAGTCAGGATCATTAAGATGGAAACTCTCTCAACTTGATCTACTGACAAAACACAGCCCTAATCATAATACCAACAATCTTTTAAAATAAAGATCAAAAGACTGATTCTTAAGTTTATATGGAGAATCAAACAACTGAGAGTAAACGAATCACCTTTAAAGACAACATTGGAAGAGTACTTGATTTAATGATAGAATGGTATCAACATAAAGATAAACATGTAAGTTACTAAGATGTAACATTTCCAAAATAAAACCTTGCTTGGGCCGGGCGTGGTGGCGCACGCCTTTAATCCCAGCATTTGGGAGGCAGAGGCAGGAGGATTTCTGAGTTCGAGGCCAGCCTGGTCTACAAAGTGAGTTCCAGGACAGCCGGGGCTACACAGAGAAACCCTGTCTTGAAAAGCCAAAAAAAAAAAAAAAAAAAAAAAAAAAAAAAAAACCTTGCTTGGGAATAGGACCAATGAAAATAAATGGAGACAAGTTAATCACTTGAACAAATACTACTAAAATTACTAGATGTGAGGCACGCACAACTGGACACAATGACACACAACCTCTAATTTCAATAGTGAGGAGGCCAGACAGTTAAATTGAGAGACCTGCCTGGGCAAAGTAGTGAGGCCCTGTGTCAGAAATCTAGGAGGCAGGGATTCAGCTCAGTGGTAGGGTACTCACCTAGCATGTGTGAGTCCCATATACTCAGTCCCCAACGTTCAAAAACAAAGCAAAGCAAAGCAACATACAAAAGTTACAGCCCCCAAACTTAAGCTAAAGAACTGAAATTATAGAACTTCTAGAATCAAATGGAGGGAATCAAGAATGTTCAGCTGTACAGTAGCATGCTCAGGGTGCTCAGGGCTCTAGGTTTGATTGCACTGTTAGAAAGGAGAAAAATATATCAAAAATTCCAGATTATACAAGGGCAGAAGAAAACTTTGGAATCTCATAGATACCTGAATTACAATAATAGTTTCATAGGAATTGTTAAATGTAATGAAATTCTATGTGCATTTGAAAATATTTTATTGTATATTACTTATTCCTCAATCAAGGCATAAAATACAAAATCAAGTTGCTTCCTCAATACCCCTTGGACAATACTACTGAATATGCTAGTAATATTGAAAACACTTCTACTATCCACCCACTAGAGATCAATATACAGAATAGTATCAAGAAGACAACAGAATAGGGAGCCCTTAACTTTCTCATCCTCATCTTCACCCCAATTCAACAGCAAAATAGCAACAAACTTCTTCACAAGAAATCCAGGAAGGAATAACAAGATGGCTCAATGGGCAGGGGCTCTTGCCACCAAGTCTGAGAATGGGAGCTTAATCCCAGCCAACTGCATGACAGAAGGAATGAACAACTCCATGAGTCCTCCTGACCTCCCTGCCTGCAATAGGTGCACATGTAAATGCACACACACTTATACAACACACCAAACAAACAAACAAACAAACGTAAAGAAAAAAAGCCATAAATAATTGAGCCACTCCTGGACGAAATGGCTATGAGGAAGTGGCTATGAGAATGGCTACCTCAAAGCTGGCAGAGAATCTGAAACATCCTCTCATAATCATTACCTATTGCACTATATTATATATTTGATAGAAAAGTTCCCAGTTTATAATTTCTCCCCAAGAAGACAAAATGGGAGCATGTATCTAACACTGCACCTTTTCCAGGGAGCTGTTTTAAAGAACAGCTTAGCTTTATATTACAGTGCTGGTGGGAACGGGCACTGTAGCTACTTTGTGATCAGTGAGACTAGAGACAGTAGTTAAGGATAGTCGTCTCAAGCATTCCCCTCAGAGAGTACTGGGGCCAACAGATGAAAAAAACAAAGCTTCTCCCTTAAGGAAAGAGTGTGACCACCTACCCAATGTCCCAACTTCTTTAGGAGACACATCTTCTATTGATTCTACTACTCTTCTAATGCATCTTGTAGTTCAGTGATAATATTCTTCAGTCTGAAGAGCTAACAGAACCTAGAGTACTCTTTAACTGCCAGGTTCACTGTGATCCTAGATGACAGTTTATGCTGGCAGTTGCCATAGTGCTACCAACAGGCATAACACAGAGCAAACAGGAAAAAACAAAACAAAACAAAAACTGGAGTTTCTCTTTTAGCTGGAAAAGAGATGAATACTGTCTATTGATGCAGTTTTTCGGGAGGTTGTCCTAGAACACTAGGCTCTATCTCATTATGCCAAGCTGCTAACTGGACTTGGTGTATGCATAAATCCTTGAAGACACTAACAGCAAAGAATACAGTTAGATTAATACAAATGCTTGAAAGCCATCAGAATCTAAAGTTGAGCTAATTGATGCATAATGACTATATTACAAGAAGTAATTGTCTATCTGACGACCAGAGATTAACACAAAAATTCTAGGAACATAAATTTTAAACAAAAGAACAAAATGAATTTGCACAAATAAACCAAATGAAGTAGGGATACCTGATTTACCCATCAGCATCAAAATAACCAGCATAAAGATACAGGAAATGGTCAGGATACATATACAAAGTCAAATTTTCAACAAAAAAATGGGAAAAATAAGCAGAAATATTGGGGCTGAAGAATGGTAGCTAAACTGAGAGATTCACTAGAAAAGTTTGACAATAGACTAGATCAATCAAAAGAAATAATTATCAAACTCAAAGTTAATTATCCCAACTGAATCCATCGGGGAAGCAAAAGAATAAAAGAAAGAGCAGAGAGAGATTAAGGCACTCATGGGACACCATTAATGAGAACACTATATACATTACAGAAGTTCCATGAGAAGATGGAAAGGTTTCCCCCAAACACATTAAAAACTAATGATCCACAACTTCCCAAATGTAGAAAAAGAAATTCATATCTAGAGTGTCAATGCAGGGCAGATAGAATAAATGTGAAGAAGTCCTCACCAAGACACATTTTAATTATTATCCAAACAAAATGAAGAGATAAGTTTGAAAGAGAAACAACGTATCTTATACTTGGCAACTTCCATTAGACCATCAGTTGATTTCAGAAGAAAGACTTTACAGGTCAAAAAGGAATGTGCCATACAGATTCAAAGTATGGCATGATTTAAAAAAAAAAAAAAACTGCCAAATAAGAATACTCTACCTGTGTGGACACTATGCCCCTCCTTAGATTTGGGAACAAAACACCCATGGAAGGAGTTACAGAGACAAAGTTTGGAGCTGAGATGAAAGGATGGACCATGTAGAGACTGCCATATCCAGGGATCCACCCCATAATCAGCATCCAAACGCTGACACCATTGCATACACTAGCAAGATTTTATTGAAAGGACCCAGATGTAGCTGTCTCTTGTGAGACTATGCCGGGGCCTAGCAAACACAGAAGTGGATGCTCACAGTCAGCTAATGGATGGATCATAGGGCTCCTAATGGAGAGGAGCTAGAGAAAGTAGCCAAGGAGCTAAAGGGATCTGCAACCCTATAGGTGGAACAACATTATGAACTAACCAGTACCCCGGAGCTCTTGACTCTAGCTGCATATATATCAAAAGATGGCCTAGTCGACCATCACTGGAAAGAGAGGCCCATTGGACTTGCAAACTTTATATGCCCCAGTACAGGGGAACACCAGGGCCAAAAAGGGGGAGTGGGTGGGCAGGGGAGTGGGGGTGGGTGGATATGGGGGACTTTTGGTATAGCATTGGAAATGTAAATGAGTTAAATACCTAATAAAAAATGGAAAAAAAAATACTCTACCTGGTAAAATAAAGGCAATACAGAAGAGGAAAAGACAGGGTTGGAGGAAGGCGGGGAGGGTGAGAACTGCGTGAAGAATACAGATATGAATGAGAATGGACTATTGAAAGATCTGCCTTACATATTAAAAGAGTAGGCAAAATGTAAGAACAACAAGCAGAAATACAGAAATACATGAAAGTCACTGGTAAAGATACATAAAGAGAATCTGTAATATTATGAAATTATTAGGCAGGTCACTTTGAATCCTAGTATAAACACTAAGAGAAACATTAAAAATATGTCAATCATTAAACCATACATATATGTGTGTGTGTGTGTGTGTATGTGTGTGTGTGTGTGTGTGTGTGTGTGTGTAGTTTTTATAAGTGATTCAACTAAGTTGTTATCATCTGTGGTGGTCTGAATATGCTTGGGTCATGGGGAGTGGCACTATTAGGAGGTGTGGCCTTGTTAGAGTAGGTGTGGTCTTGTTGGAGGAAGTGTGCCACACTGTGGGGTGGGCTTTAAGATCTCAGTACTCAAGCTCTGCCCAATGCAGAAGAGACCCTCCTGTTGGCTTCCTGTGGAAGCCAGTCTCTTCTTGGCTGCCTTCAGATCAAGATGTAGACCTCTCAGCTCCTTCTCCAGCACAATGTCTGTCTGCATTCTGCCATACTTCCGGCCATGATGATAATTGACTGAGCCTATGAACCTGTAAGCCAGCCCCATTTAAATGTTTGCCTTTATAAGAGCTGCCTTGGTCATGGTGTCTCTTCACACCAATGAAAACATTAAGACAGAAGTTATATAGGTTAAAATTGCAAGGTAGTTTATATAAACCTATGCCAATAACAAAGAACATACTTATAAAAATGCACAAAAGGAAAAAAGAAGAAAATGCCATTAATACTAAAAGAATAACAAATAAAATACAATGGAGGTTACCAAAAGGGAAAAACAAACAAAACAAAACAAAAAATAGAGACAATCTATAAGATGGAATGAATGTAATGAACATGAAATAGCAATGTTACATCATTTCCTACCAATAATTACTCTAAATAGAAATCACCTATTCGATGGACCATCTAGAGACTGCCATACCCGGGGATCCATCCCATAATCAGCCTCCAAACGCTGACACCATTGCATACACCAGCAAGATTTTGCTGAAAGGACCCTGATATAGATGTCTCTTGTGAGGCTATGCTGGGGCCTAGCAAACACAGAAGTGGATGCTCACAGTAAGCTATTGGATGGATCACAGGGCCCCCAATGGAGGAGCTAGAGAAAGTACCCAAGGAGCTAAAGGGGTCTGCAACTCTATAGGTGGAACAACAATATGAACTAACCAGTACCCCCCAGAGCTCGTGTCTGTAGTTGCATATGTATCAGAACAAGGCCTAGTCGGCCATCATTGGGAAGAGAGGGCCCCTTGGTCTTGCAAACTCTATATGCCTCAGTACAGGGGAATGCCAGGGCCAAGAGTGGGGGGAGGGTTTGGGGGACTTATGGGGTAGCATTTGAAATGTAAATGAAGGAAATACCTAATTAATAAAAAAAGAAAAGAAATCACTTATTCCCCAATCAAAATATGCAGAATGGCTGAAAGTATAAAAAAGCAGATTCACTAAAGTAATCCCATGGTGTCTACAGCCACTTTATTCCAGAATATTCCCCTCCTCTACACATGTATACATACATATATACCAAAATCTACAGATGCTCAAAATGTTAAAGAAGAATACAGTATCAATGTATGACCTATGTACATCATCACTATAAATCATCTCCAGATTATTTATAATGTGTAATATGATATAAACATTATGCAAATACAATTTGTTAAATGGTAATGGTTAAGAACAATGAGAAAAATGAAACTAAGACATATTTATTACAGATTAAGTTTCTTGTGAATATTTTCAAGCCTTGCTTGGTTGAATCTGTGGGTGTCACACCCATATATGTGGATGGCTACCTACATATGCCATCTATAAATGACTTGCTGTTGATTTAAGAAAATACATAAGCTGAAAATGATGAGACAGAAAAAGAATGATCCAGAAATGACTGTACTTACATCAAACAAAACAGACTTTAGGCCTCAAACTGTCAGAAAACAGAAAGGGGGTGAGGGAGGGATGTCAATTAATTGGGATGATTTAGTGATGATAAATATATATGCATAAGAGAGGCCCCAAATGGAGAAATAGCAATATTGCCATAGCATGAGGCTTCAATAACGCACACTCAGCAAGGGATAGAATGTTGACATAGATGCTCAAGACATAAATAGTAGACTTGAACAATACTACAGACTAAACAGACTTAATGGAAATACAGCCATTCCACTCACATCATCAGATCCCACATTCTCCTCAAGTGCCCATTAGAACATTCCCCAGGATTGACAACATTCCAGGTCACAAAGTAAGTACTAGTTAAAGAAGATTAAAATTACACTAATTATGTTTTCAAGAATAATGTGTTAAAATTTGAAATAAATAGCAGAAACATAACTAGAAATTTTATAAATAATTTACAAAGAAGCACATTCTTGGACCAATGGGTTAAAGAATAAATTATTTTTAAGAGTTCTTTGTTATTTATATAGGTATTTTGCTTGAATGTGTGTCTATTCACCTTGGAGGCCAAAAGAGGGCGACAGATCTTCTGGAACTGGAGTTACAGACAGTTGTTAGCTGTCAAGTAGGTGCTGAGAACCAAAGCCAGCCAGGTCTTCTGGAAGAGCAACAAGCGCTCTTGACCTCTAAGCAATCGCTCTAGGCCCTCAAAGAAGAACGTTTTGTTTTGTTTTGTTTTGTTTTGTTTTGTTTTGTTTTGTTTTGTTTTGTTTTGTTTTGTTTTGTTTGAGACAGGGTTTCTCAGTGTAACTAGCCCTAACTGTCCTTGACTCACTTTGTAGACCATGCTGGCCTTGAACTCACAAGATCAGCTTGCCTCTGTCTCCCAAGTGCTGGGATTAAAGGCGTGCACCACAATGGCTGGGTAAAGAAAAACAGTGTTTTGTTTTGTTTTGTTTTGTTTTAATATTTAGAAATAATTACAAACCTAAAGCACTGCAAAATCCCAGAGCCAAATGGATCTACTGGTTAATTCTACCATACTTTTAAAAACAATTGATGCTGATCTTTCTGAAACTCTTCCTAAAAACTGAAGCAGAAGGAGCAATTACAAATTCAATTCATGAGGTTAGAATTACTGATGCCAACCAATCAATGGTAATATAAAATAAATAGCAACAAAACACAGACAATATTCCCAGTTAATAAAGATGTAAAACTTCTCAACAAGTCAATAAATAGCACATTGAAAGAATGGTACACCATGACCATGGGTGACTCAAAATATACAAAGCAATAAACATGATGTACATTAATAGAATGAAGTATAAAAATTATATTATGATGTTAATACCTGCAAAGTTACATAATATTTAATAGGCTTTCATGAGTAAATCTCTCAACAAACTAGGAATAGAAGGAAATTACTTTGACATAATAAAATCTTAGTAAGTCTACAACTTAGATCATGGTGAATGTTGAAAATGGTGAATGTTTTTCATGTAAGGCAAGGCTATCTGTTTCTACCACTCCTAGCCAATACAGTAGTAGATATCCTGTACTAGATTGCCAGGCAAGAAAAGGAAATTTAAAAGAAAAAAATAAAACCACCTCTCTTTACAGATAATAGGAGATCACAAATGTAGAAAATTCTAACTACTACCCACACATACAGAGAAATCATAGAAAAAAATAAAATCTGTAAAGTTACAAAAGTTATAAAATGTAATATATGTCTGGACATGGAAGTGCATGCCTGTAATCTCAGTACTTGGGAGGGTGAGACAGAAGGATGGCCACAAGCCTGCAGACAAGCTGAGATACACAATGAGTTTCAGGACAGTCTGGGCTACACAGTGAGATCTTGTCTCAAAAAAGTCAAATAAATAAAATTCAACATGCTAAATGAATGCTTTTTCTACATACTAACAAGGACATATAGAAAAGAAAGTAAGTCCATCTAGTTTGAATTGATGTCAAGAACAAAATATTTAAAGACAAAATATAAATAAGCAAATGAAATGTATTGTAGGTGGTTGTGGCACACGCCTTTAGTCCTAGCGCTCAGGAGGGAGAGGCAGTCAGATCTCTGACTTTGAGGCTAGCCTGGTCTACAGAGTGAGTTCAAGGCTACATAGAAAACACATCTGCCTTTGAAAAAACAAAATAAAATAAAAGTGAGAGTTATACCCTAAAGAATACAAAAATATTGATAAAAGAAGCTACAAGTAAATGGTAAAAGCATTCTATGGTAAAACATTCCATGCTAATACATAGAATGCTGTCAAAATGACTCTACTAGCTACTCTAGTGTGTTTTTGATAACTGTGACAACATCACAACCAAAAGCAACTTAGGGTCAAAGGGTTTATTATATTTCAGCTTACATTCTGTTGTCCCAATCACAAGCCATGATCAAAGGAACTCAGGGCAGGAACCTGGAGGCAGGAACTGAAGTCGGGGCCATGAAGGGATGCTGCTTACTGGCTTGCTTGCTTGCTTGCTTCGCTTGCTTTATTATAGAACCCAGGACAACCAGCTTAGGAGTGACAATGACCTACAGTGAGCTGTGCTCTCTCACACCAATAATCAATAATCAAGAAAATGCCCTACAGGCTTGCCCACAGGGCAATGTGAGGGAGCCATTTTCTCAGCTGAAGTTCTCTAACTTGTGTCAAGTTGAAAAAGAAAACTAATCAACACTAACAAAGCAAGGGCTTTCAATCTGTTAAACTTTCAATAGCATATTTTATAGAAATAGAAAATAGATAGATAAAATTCATAATGACTTGCCTAGGGCCATGAATACAAAAAAAATAAGAAATCTTAAAAAAGAAAAAGAACCCACACTCAGTTTTGTAGGGCACTATTCATAATAATCAAATTATAGAATTATACTAGGTGGTCATCAGCAGATAAATGAACTAAGAAAATGTGGTACATATACATGATATACTTTTTATTTAGCCATAAATAAAAACAAATTCATATAATCTGCAGGAAAATATATGAAAATGGAGTTAGGTTAAGTAAAACATGATATACCTGAATGAAAATG
Organism: Mus musculus; assembly: GCF_000001635.26. Taxonomy (NCBI): domain Eukaryota; kingdom Metazoa; phylum Chordata; class Mammalia; order Rodentia; family Muridae; genus Mus; species Mus musculus. Next base: position 6,422,833 of record NC_000086.7, on the reverse strand, counting down.
TTATCATATAACCCATCACTGTGTACAATGAATATATGCTAATAATATAAAAGATGAAAAAAAACCAAAGCTGGAAACATACGTACCTTGGCTTCAAGTTACACTACAAAAAACAGTAGTTTTTTGCAATGGTAGCAGCATAAAAGCAGACATGCGGAGCAATGAACCAATATAGAAGCCCAAAAATAAACCCTCATTTCTGGTTCACAGCAATGAACTAATTTAGAAGCCCAGAAAGAAAATCTTGTTCTTTGACAATGGTATCAAGAGGACACTTTGAAGACGAGTGTGGTGGCGTATGCCTTTAATCCCAGCACAGGCAGAGGCAGGCGGATTTCTGAGTTCGAGGCCAGCCTGGTCTACAGAGTGAGTTCCAGGACAGACAGGGCTACACAGAGAAACCCTGTCTCAAAAAACCAAAAAAAAAAAAAAAAAAAAAAAAAAGACACTCTGAAAAAATGAAAGTCTCCTCTTTCAAGTGGAACATGAAAAACTATAAATCTTCTGCATAACAAAAGAAACAGAAGGAAAGGGCAGTGAACAGAATGCAAGCACTTTCTCTGTTATGGGATTGATATCCAAAATATATACAGAGCTTAACACCAAATACCTTGACTTGAAATGAGCCAAACTTGGATGATAGTAAAGGTAAAATTCCAGGCCAGTGTGAGCAACTACCAAGATCTTTTGTCATTAAAAACATGGGCTATGGGCTGGAGAGACGGCTCAGCAGTTAAGAGCACTGACTGCTCTTCCAGAGGTCCTGAGTTCAATTCCCAGCAATGACCATCTGTAATGAGATCTGATGCCCTCTTCTGGTGTGTCTGAAGACAGAGACACTGTATTCAAATACATAAAATACATCTTTTTTTTTTAAATGGGCTAGCTGGACAGTGGTAGCACACGCTTTTAATCCCAGCACTCATGAAGACAAAGGCAGGAGGATCTCTGCGAGTTCAAGGCCAGTCTGATCTACAGAACAATGTCTAGGACAGCCAGGGCTACACAGAAAAACCCTGTCCCCACCACCACCCCACCAAAAAACCATACAAGCTAAGAATCTGAGCAGACATTTCTCCAAAGAAGGTATACAAGAATATGAAAACATGGAGGAGATGACTTATCAGTTTAAAAAATAGAAAATAAGCACTGGTAAGAAAATAGAGAAGCCAGACCCTTGTACACTGTTGGAGAGAATACAAAGCAGAATACAACATAGTGGTATATCATAGACGATAACTAAATAGGATCCAGAAATTCACCTTTCAGGTATTCATTTAGAAGAACTTAAGACCTTGAAAGAGATATTTGCTTTCCCATGTTCACTACAGCACTATTCATGATAAACCAGATGTGGAAACAATGTAAATGCTCATCGATGTATATATAGATAAGGAGAATTCTATACACTACACAATGGAATGTTTTTCTGAAAGAAATTGACCTAGATGATTATGGAAGACCTTAAGCTAGGTGAAATAATAATCCAGTCATGCAAGAGGAAATGCTACGTGATTCCATTTACACAAGGTATCTAAAACAGCCAAAGCTAGAGAAATGGTATATAATGGTAACTGTCAGGGATGGGGGGGTGGGGTGAGGAGCTTCAGTTCCATGAGTACAATATTGTAGCTGTATACAATGAATACCTTTCTGGAGGTCCACTATACATAATGCCTGTTGTTTCTATATTTTCCACTTAAATTTGTTCATAGTATACATCTTAAGTGTTCTCACTGCAATAAAAAGTTAGATGAATGTAAAAATTTAACAAGACATATTAATATTGCCATGGTTTGGACCTTAAGTGTCCCCCAAAGGCCTATGTGCTAGAGAATTATTCTCCGGTTTGGTGCTATTAGAAGGTGGTGAAAACTTTAAGAGGTAGGGTCTGGTGGGAGGTCCTTATACCATTGAAGGGATGCCAAAAGAGGGTTATGGGACCCTGGTCTCTTTTACTTTCTCTCATTCTTCCAATCCACTTCCCTCTCTCCTTCTTATACATTCAGACAACACACACATACACAAAGACATACACTCTAGCCATGAGATGAATGGATTGAATCCACCAAGAGCTACGTCTGTGGTGTGTCACCAATGGGTTAAAGCAACAGGACCAACGAATCATGGATTAAACCCCTAAAACTGTGACCAAAATAAATATTTGCTCTCTGTAATCCCATTTTCTCATATATTTCTTACAAAAGCTGATTACCACAAATATACTTTCTGAAGTGTCAAATGTAAAAAGTAAAGGTTGAACAACATCACTGTCCTTATTTTGTACTCAAAAGGATTGTAACCAGAAGGCACAATCCAGTCTTGAAGAGGCAACTATGCATAACGACCCTAGACCCCTTTAATACAGAATATTGTTAGTTAAAAACATACTGGGTCATAAAGGCTGCATAAGAATATATACCTCAGTAACTAGTATCACCTGTTTGGAGAAATGGATTCAGGTGTCAGCTGAATGAAAAGAAAAAAGGTTACTAGCTTTGGCTGTCTTGGATGGTGAAATTAAGACGGACGGGCTACCTGCTCCTAAGCCTTTCAATAGTTAAAAAGTAATCTTTGAGCTTTTCTACTCCAGACAGTAGAGGAAAAACTAAAATGTGTGGTTCCCATATGGTTTGGTAATAATCACAACCAGTCCCTTAAAGAACCTGGTGAAATATGTAAAGGGAGAAGAAAAGGGGGCCATGTGAAAATTGCACAGGGTGTGTGTGGGGGTGGGGGTGGGGGTTGAGGTTGACAAAAACATGGACCCAGAGAGAAAAATCAAGAGGACAATTTTACTCTGCTGGACCGAACTAGACACCTTTATGCACGTTTCTTATATTGATGTAAAATACCAACCTCAGTACATCCAGAGGAATTTTTAAGGACCCACTAGTGATTTATGGTTAATACTTAGGGAAATGGAATGCTGCAACTGGAACTACTTAAATATTTCTTGACTTCTGAAATGTAATTAAACTGGTACATACAGGGAATTAACAGCAGCATCCTGGTCCTTTTACAGAAGGATATGTTACTAACTGAATTGGCCTGTCTGTCTGGGGAGTAAAGGATGTTTTTGACGAACACACTAGATAAGCATATCTCATTCAACCTAAGAGACTGGCCAACTTCAGATAGAAGCCATTTACAAAATACTCATGGGAAGCCACAGTCACTGTGAAATTATGCATGTGTGGGAGAGAAACATGGAAACGAGAAAGACAAGGGATGAAGAGTAGGAGAGGAAAAGGAAAATATTCTGTAGGATACAGAATTTTAAAGGGTTTTCTTTATTTGCCTTAAAAAAGTTTACTTCTCCAAAAGATACCACCACACCACTTCACACATCTGTCAGTTTGCATATCTGTCTCTATCTCTGTCGCTCTAGTCTGTAGATTGAGTAAAGAAACATTTATACCATCAAAAACACAGAATTTGTATCTGTAAAGAGTAGTAATAAATGTTAAGAGCAAAGGAGAGAGAAGATCAGAGTGCAGATAAACAACGCAATAAAACATTTCCTTTTTTCCATTGTTCCTCATTTAGCTCTGGGTATATAAGCCCTGGGTTCCACCTCTGGCACCATAAAAAAAAAAAAAACCAACATCCTTTATGAAATACAAAATGGATTGAAAAAGTACACGGCGAGTATCTGAGGAAAAGTAAAGAAAGCAGGGGTAGTGGAAGAAAGAATCAAATGATGGCCTCACGTTAGGCTGAATGTCGTTAGGCAGGTGGGATTAGGAATGTGTTTGAGGTACCAACTTCTATACTTCAGGGTTCTCTAGAGTCACAGAACGTATGGGGAGTCTCTATATAGTAAGGGAATTTGTTGATGACTTACAGTCTGTAGTCCAACTCCCAACAATGGTCAGCAGCAGCTGTGAATGGAAGTCCAAGGATCTAGCAGTTCAGTCCCACAAAGCAAGCAGGGGAAGAAAGAGAGAGAAAGAGAGAGAGAGAGAGAGAGAGAGAGAGAGAGAGAGAGAGAGAGAGAGAGAGAGAGAGAGAGAGAGAGCGCAAGAGCAGAGCCCTCAGCAGGTCCAGGAAATTGTGAGCTGTCACCTGTGGGGCATGTATAAAACAATGACTGTGGGAAATACTAATGAGGTACTGTCAAGGCAGATCACTAGGCATCGTTAGCTTTAGAAGATGTATTCAAATTATAGCTACATGACAAGCCAAAGCCCTGGCTGGTTGTAGAGTGCTACGTGTTAGCGGAGTATGCAAGAAAAACACAGCCAAGCAAAACTGGAATGCCAGGAACACTCAGACAGGGGTCAGTGTGGCTGGCCTTTCCTCTAAGACTTTTCTATGGGAGTTGATTTAGGTACCAATTCTAGGAAGAATGTAATTCCAGCAAGCACTAAAGAGAAAGAAAAGGCTTGGCAGCAGTGGGAGGCTGAGTTACTCGATTTCAACAATTTCTGAAGGAAACGTCAGAGGCAGGAAGAACTTCAGAGATCAACCACTGAGTTCAGCTTCCCTGTACAGACAAGGGTTACTGCATGTCTCAAATACAGGAAATGACCTATAGGATACATTTAAAGGGGGTGAGCCTGGAAGCAAGGAAGCTAGCCTGCAGTCCAAAACTCCAGACATAAAGTAACAAGGGCTTGCGGGAGAGTGGGAGGAGCAAGAACTGAAACGGCTATTTTAAAGGAAGAAAGACCTGACAGGATGTGATAATTAACCTGATACAGGGATGAGTAAGTGGTGACTCCAAGATTTCAATCTAACCAAGTGGGAGGTGAAGAGGCCAAGGACTACGGCACTTCTGCAAGAAGAAAATAACAAGTTCCGTTTTAAACATTTTAAAGCTTACAGGGGGGAAAGAAAAGAAATAATATCCAAGCAAACATTGCCCACCAGATAACTGAAAAAGGACTTGGGAGTCACGAGATTTCTTCACTGAGTGATTCTAAAAGTACAAAGTATAATTAATGGTAACTTTAGGATGGACGAGGCTGAGGCAGGAGGGGCAGAGACACAGAGACAGCATATAGGGGCTAAACAGAGGAATGCACACAGTGAGAAGGTGGAGAACCAAGGCCATCCAGTGCCACAGAAGCTATGCTAGCAACAGGATCTGGGGGACAATCAAGTCAATATAGTATAATGGAAACAATACAAATGATAAAAGACATTAAGGGTTGGCTAAACAATTACAGATAATGGCTGTTTTAAATGGAGGATAGCTCTCTGTATACTGATAATGAAAAACCTCCAGGATGTGCAAATGTGCAAGTGGGAAAAAAAGGCACAGAAGACTGTTTCAATATATTCCCTTTTGTGGAAGAAGCAAGAGTGTGTGTGTGTGTGTGTGTGTGTGTGTGTGTGTGTAACATTTGCCTGGATATATAGAGAGATACTATGAAAAAGCACAATAAAAATAAATGCAGTTGGGGGAACTAAAACTAGAGATAGGAGATCAAAACGAGCAGGAAACTTTTCCTTGCCTGCTTTTTCATGGTAAGCAGTCTTCAAGTAATGTACAAGGAAATCAAGAATGGAGTCTGGGGAAATGTCAGGAAAGTTAGTCTTCACGTAGGCATCAGTCACATGGAAAGGGAATAAGGAAGACACAGGCAAGAAGAAAATGGAAGCACTGAACACACACGTATGTGTGGGAGCCCACACAGGGGACATAGGGAATTGATATCAGCAGTTGCCTCTGGGAAGAAATCGTAGGTGGTTTAGGGACAGAGATGAAGTAAGACATGTCTGTTTATACACTGTTAATTTTGCTCCATGAACATTTATCACACCTCTAAGATAATTTAAACTGCCCCAGTAAGAAGACTGGGAAGGAAGAGGAAGGAAGCAAGGGAAAGAAAGGAGGAGGCTACCAGTATTTTAAATTTGTTGGCAAAGATAGAAAAAGTAAAGAAAAAGAAAAAAAAAAAGAAAAAAAAAAGACCCAGAGGGCACAAGAAGGCCAAACCCAGTGTTGTTTACTAATTACCTTCCCACTTTGAGAAACACCAGGAGCACTGGGAAGAACTGGAACAAAGAGAAAAATCAAAATTTTGAATACTGAGCCAATTACTGATTGGATGAATTTTGGCAAGGTAATGAGACTTTTCTGCCCCATGTCTATGAAAAGGGACATTACTACGAATTTCCCATGCATTGTAATTTGTGTCCTAATTGAGCTTCCCAGGAAAGTTTTGAAATGACTTGTCTGTGAAACTCAACTTCGTATGATGTTACAATGCAAACAACACAGTCTCACCATAGTGAACAGTGGGATCAAAACGATAATATTAAGTATAAAAATGGGATCTCTGAAACAAAACTGTAAGGTATCATAAGACAAGCATGTGATTTGCAGTCGGTTACAGGTGGGTTCCGATTCTAGCTCTACTGGAAGAACAATGCTTTGCCTCTCTGGACCTCACTTTTTTCATCTGCGCCACTATGACTTAATTCATGGCAGTGATGACATTATAATGAATATGCAGGCATAATCTCAAGAACACAAAAGATACTTACTTAACGGGAACTTTGATCATCCCCAGCCCAGAGTTAAGGCTCCTGAGCACATTAAAAGCTGCAATGCCAATTTCCTTTTGTGCGTTTCTATTCCCTTGCCCTTTCAAACCAGCCTTCAATACATAAAAGCACATCAGCTAGCCCTTTGATTTTTCAAGCACCTATGAGGTCACCCAAAGAATTCTCGCCTGCCCTTTGAACCTTTAATTCCTTCTTAAATGATTTACTGGCTGTCTGGCCTCTAAATGACCATGCTAACAGCAATGTCCTTCCTATCCACTGCTCTGTCCCTTTGACAACTAAGGTGCCCTCAGATGGGGTTTACCATTCTCGCACCCTTAGAGATCCGCTTCCATACAAATGTAGAAGTAAGGAGCATGGTAATATTATCCAAATCTCCCCTCAATATATGCAACTATCCGATCATTTCCTAGTTAAGAATGCCTCTAATTATTCATACTTCATTCATACTTACAAGAGATTCGGATAAGGATATATGCTTCCTGGGATCCCTTGACAGACCAGCTCTGAAAGTCCGCGCCTGTAAAACACGCTCAGCAGCAGTAGACTGGTCAGTAGCAAACTCGCACTCCCGGGGTTACTGTGCTGTCCCTGGCTCTTTAAACACTGATTCTTAACCTGTCCCCTTACTGCCCTGAGATAACCTGACCGTCATACAGACAAGCACCAATGACATTAAACCTCATTAGTCAGTTCCTTTTTTCCTTTCTTGGTGTTCTCGGCTTTGAGTGAAACAATGAGAAAAGGAATGTCATGGTCAAATAACGAAGACACTTAAGGCATTATGTATAAATACCAGACAGTGACTCACAACCAAGGCCAGTGAAATAGAACACGTTTGGACTTGTTTAAGCAAAGGTAAAAAAACACGTGCATGCATGCGCGTGCACAAACACACACATACACACGCACGTGCACACACTCACACACATATATGCATACACACATACTCACACTGATTTAATGTCTTCAAATCTCAGATAGTGCTGAAGTGCTTGAATCAAGCACAAAAATTACTATACCCACTCTGAACACAGAGTAACACGCAGAATGGCTGTTGTGTTACAAGTCTCACAACATTCCCCAACATTTTAATGAATGCTATAGTCCTCACTCCTCATTGCCAACCTGGGGAACACAATTTACATATTCAGCAAACCAGTCAGCCTACAGACACCCTGATTCCCCACTACTGTCACCCCTCTTCACACCTCAGGTTGCACATGAGGGGTCCTTCTTAACTTCCCCAACCATCATCATTATCACGTGTTCCCTCCATTTGTAGCTAACATGTGGATTTGAGGTTCACCACAGTTTCTAGGGGAAGTTGGTCCTTTCCACCTGGAGCCATCTGGATGATGTCCTGGAGAGCTGGTGCTCACAGTGGTTGGACCCCACAGAGCAATGCAGAGAAGAGAGGATTACAGTGTAAAGCATGGCCTCAGAAGGAGATGGCAGGGTAGAGATGGCAAAAGGCAGAGTTTCCCAGGGAGGAGCTTAAGAATAGAACAAAGATGACAAGACCCTGGTATAGCTGTCTCTTGTGAGGCTATGCCAGTGCCTGGCAAATACAGAAGTGGATGCTCACAGTCAGCTGTTGGATGGAACACAGGGCCCCCAATGGAGGAGCTAGAGTAAGTACCCAAGGAGCTGAAGGGGTTTGCAGCCCTATAGGAGGAACAATATGAACTAACCAGTACCTCCCAGAGTTTGTGTCTCTAGCTGCATATGTAGCAGAAGATAGCGTAGCCAGCCATCAGTAGGAGGAGAGGCCCCTTGGTCTTGCAAACTTTACATGCCCCAGTACAGGGGAATGCCAGGGCCAGGAAGCAGGAGTGGGTGGGCTGGGGAGCAGGGGGAGGAGGAGGGTATAGGGGATTTTCAGAGAGGAAACTAGGAAAGGGGATAACATTTGAAATGTAAATGAAGAAAACATGTAATAAAAAAATAAATCTTAAAAAAAAGAAGAAGAAGAAAAGAGATGATACCATTCTCCCTGAAAACCTGGAATCTAGTAGAAATAAAAAGTAAGACTAGAGTCAGAGGAAAATGGTCTGTAATACCCAGTAAAAGTAGTCTGGGCTTCAGTCTACTGGCAGCAGAAAACGAGTAAATATTTTCAAGGGGATGAGGATGGTCAAAGAGTGGAATAGCATTTGAGGAAGCAAATATACTATTGTAGTTGTTCCTCCAGAAGAAGGGCCCGTTCTGCTAGTCTAGTTTTCTCAAGATCTTTCAAGGCTGCCTTTTCCCATCTGAGCTCACCATCTCAAAGCTCATTACCATGCCTCTCTTTTGAGTTGAAAGAGATATCAATAATACCCTTTACTCAGATTGAGCCTCCTAGATTTTGTCCTGAGGTTGGCTTTGTGAACTGGCAGGGTGGGGTGGGAGAAGCTTCTGTAAAACGCCCAGTTTAGAAGAAAGGAAGGACGGTGGACTGTTTCTTCTTCTCCAGTAGTACCAGTTGACTTGGTTGCTAGAATCTCAGCCTCCTCTAAGCTGCGAACAGAGCAGGGAGAAAAAGATGGAAAGAGAAACAAGAAAGAGGAAAAGAAGATGCAGTGTAGGACAAAACTTGATTATCAGGGGCCTGTCCCAGATCACCATCACTTACAGTCTCTAAGTAGAGTTCAGCCTTAAATTAGGACTCCAGCCTAGCGTATGGGAGATAGAAGCGCCTTACCTGGGTCTTTGCAGTGGAAATTAACTCTCTCTGGTTCTGCCCTTCATCCCTTTGGTTGTTATTAGGGGTTGGAAAGGGAAAGTCTGTAACTCAAACCCTATTGCAGCTGAACAGGGCTAAGAGCCAAAACCTTCCTTTAAGCAGATCCAGTATGTACAAAGCCTGAGCGAGCAGCTTTCAGAACACTGCACATTTCTCCAGCCAAGGGCATGGAGAAAACTCAAAAATTACATATTGAGCCCTTTCCATGCAGAAGAAAAAAGTTACCCTCCCACCCCAGCTCACTCTGCAGAGCAGTCAGCAAACTAGCTCTTGTAAGAGCCTAGCACTCAAGCAAGCTTTGCCACAAAAAAAAAAAAAAAAAAAGTCTCCCCAGCAGCTAGGTATTTGAATGGATTTCAAATATAAATTACAAGTTATTTTACCTGGTCAGAGAAAGGAGGCAAATTAAAGAACCTACATGCCCATTAACCTTAGAGCAAACAGTGTTGTTTCAGCTACAGAGTTGGGAATGGGTTTAGACCTATTGCCATAGTACAAGCATCTTTACAAAGTTCTGAATTTAGTTTCATACAGTGAAGAAAAGCAATTGATATTGCAGAAGAGTAGTAATGAGCTAGAAAGTCAATTCATGAAGGGGCGGGAAGCAGAAGATGTAGGATGGTCTTCAAATTGGCAGGTACATCTACACACAAATTGAATCTTTCTAAGGCGTTCTATTAAGTATAAAGATAAGGAACATCAGTGCAATAGTTAATCACTCCCAACTTGTAAAAATTTCAATGCTAAAACGTTTTTCCAGCCAGATTTACAGCAAAAGAGGTTGTGAAATGAACCCCCATCTCCTCTTTTATTTTAGGGCGGTAAAGATACCACCTAGGCAATGAAATCCCACACAGAAGTTGAACAGTATTTTTAAAGGTCATATTGGAGAACACTTACTATTCCGAAAACATAAACAGTGACATTCACAGATTAATAATAGCTCATGCCAGGCAGAGAGGAGAATGCTTCTAACAATCAAAATCGAACAGAAACTTGAAACTCCGGTGGTTTGAGGTTTGCCTCACCAAGCCACCACATTTTGTTTTACATATACAGAAAACAATCCTTAAACATCTTGGCAAAGTCAACTGATATATTTTAGAAGCCTCGATCCACTTTATGAGGTCCATCTGAGGTTTGGAATTTTTGTTTGTTTGCTTTTTTCCTACTATAGAACATTGAGTGTTCTATTTATATAAAAAAGTATTCCAGCAAGCAACACCTCTAAGGACTAGGCCTCCTGCAGATCAGAGACACTAACAAGACAAAGGTAGGAATGCTCATTAAATCACAAAGCAGCCAGTTTCCTATGTCTTTGGGGCATGGACTGCCAGGCAATTAACTAATTTACAGATCAATAGATTAGAAAATTGTGTGTTGACAATAGAGTTCCTAACAGAAGGACTTGCGATTCCAATTTACCAAACCCCTAAATAAACAAATATAAACAAACCCCTTTCTCCTTGTCCCCATCTGCCTACTAGGCTCCCTAGCTTGATTGCCCCATAAACAGTATCAGAAGATCCAAAACTAAAACACAAACTGCTTCCCTTTTCCAATCCCCATCTTCTACATTTGAAATAGAGGCATCACCTCCAATACCTACTAACTTGTGCTTCATCCTTTCAGTGGTATACGATATCACTAACCCCTGATAACATCTAACACACTGTCAGCATATTGCCAGGTTGTTTCATACCCACTCTTCCTATCTATTGCTCACTTTAGGTCTCTCCTCAGGCAAGCAGTTATGTGACTGGTACTACATTGGATGCCTGGTTTAAATACATTAATTCTTCCTGAATCTTTTAAGGCATTCATCCAACTAGAATGAACACTCTTCTACCACCCAAGATTACCTAAGTACCCCACTGGTCCAGCTTCAATTTTTATTTTTCCCACAAAGCTTCCAACACTGATCCATGAACAGATCTTATTAGATTTTATTCTATAGTCTCAGCACCCAAAGCTTTTTGTTCCCTGGATATACAGCAAATAGTTATGTCCAGGAAACAATATATAAATAAACTTCAATAAACTTGTCATCTCTTTGAGAATCCAAAGATCAGGTCTACTCTGGTGGTCATCTCTTGAATTCTGTAGTTCAGGACTAGGCACTCTGCAAAGTGTTCAACAAATCTGTGTTGACTGATTGATCTGTAGACTGGTTGACTGGTTGATTGACTGATTGACTGATTGATTGACTGATTGATTGATTGAAGTCTTAATTGAGAGGTTTCAGGACAACCAAGCAAGGTTTAACACAGCCTTTTAAAGCTCCAGCTATTTAGACATGAGGCAGAAATCATGTCTTGTCTTTCTATCTCTGGCAGTTACAGACATCGCACTAAAATTGTCCTGTCATTTCATGCACATCTGGCAACCTCAAACATTTTATTGTTTAAGTTCAGAATTCTTTGACAAGAATTTTAGCTTAATAAGGACACCTAGGAAGTATTCTATTTCCTTCGTCAATCACATATACCTCTGGTATTTATATGAACTAAAAGATACAGGGAATCATCTCTAGTGGAACAACCATACCAGTTCATTTTATTTTACTTTTGAGATTACAATTTAATTATATTCCCCCCCCCTTCAGCCCTTCCGTATATCACTCCCTGCTCTCAAATTCCTGGCTACTTTTTTTGACTTCTTGTTCTTGGACCATACAAATTTGTTAACTTTTATTTGAGAATTATAAAAATCTAGATACAACAAGGAATATGACTTGCTTAAAAGACTCACAGATGAGGGGCAGCCATAAGACTAAGATTCTGATCTTCTGAAGGCTACAGATGTAGCTGTAGCTCAGAAAAGAACTGGTTTTGAAAAAAAAAAAAAAAAACAGACCTGGGATGACTCAGTTTGTAGATCGGTTGACTGATCCCTTAGCATGCCCCAAGCATGTGTGTGTGTGTGTGTGTGTGTGTGTGTGTTTCTATCCACAGCACTGCTAGGACACACACCCACACACACACACACGAAAAAATTTAAAACACAAAGTTTCCTTTAACCCTAACCCCTGAGGTACAATATTGACAACACTACCAAACTTCATTAAATTTCATGTCTCATTCCTCTTCTTTCTCCCACCCAATTCTCCTGATTTTTAAGATACATAAGTGTGGCATTGGAAAAAAGAAAATGAGACTCGGAATAAGCCAGAAGTTTGAATGCCAGAGGTTTAGCTCAGTGGTAGAGCGTTCGTAGCATATACAAAGGCCTGAGTTCTATCCAGAACACTGAAAAAAAAATCAAAATAAATGATTAAAAATAAAATAACACTGTGGTGGTACTGTAGACTGAAACTACACCTCTGCTTCCCAAATTAAGTTTCAATACTAGCTCTCCCACTTAGCATAGAATTTCAAATCTGTCACTTAACTTCTCTTGGGTCTCAATCCCTTCATTTGCATAACTGAGATCAATATCCGCCTCAAAGACCTGCTATAAATATTAAAGGAGAACACATGCACAATACCTGAAACAAACATAATTGACCCACAGCAGATTCTCAAGGTTTGTAATGCCCCTCTTGTGTAGGCTCTAACCACCCTTTACATCCAACAGATTGCTAAACTCCAGCCCAAACTACAGGTCGTCCACTCTGTAAATACCTGGAAGGATCCAGCTCCTTGCCTGATCCAGGTTTCAGCCTATGGTCTTGACCTTTCTTAATTAACAATTTAAATTAAGAAAGCCCCAGAGTCACAGTCAATTTCTCCAAAGACCATGAGTCAGGTCTGACACACACTCCCTGCTCTGTAGTCAAAACATCAACACTCAGACTTTCAATTAGAGAAAGAGGCCATTAAAAGCTACTTGCCTGTGGAAGTTTGGGGAGGGGGGACTTTTACCTAAACACACACACAAACAGAAAAGGAAAACAGTAAGACAGCCCAATAAAGACAAGGCTTTAGCTTGTCATAAGCAAAGATGAGGCTGTAGCCTTGAGTATCTAACCCTTTTCCTGAATGACTAGTCAAACCAGCTTTGCTTCTAGCTCCTACCTCCAACCCCCTCTTCTCAAAAGAAAGATCAGTTTCTGATAGACCATGAAAGGCAATAAATATAGGAGAACCGTTCGAAACTTTCCTGCCGGGGGCTTACAGGAAGAGAAAAACAAAACAGCTAGAAATCTGTTGGGTGGCGTTAGAATGAGGGCCAGAAGATACCTCAAAGAATCTGTTCTTCAGTGGGCTTAACCCTTGGTCCTGTCAAATGACTCCTACCTCCCACATTCTTTGAGAGGTAACATTAAAAGACTTGAGTGAAAGTTAACAGACCATGCCCGTCTCTGAGAACACACCAGGAAATAGCCACTTCTGTAAAGATAGGAAGCAGGAGTGTAGAGAAACGTGGTGTTCTATAAGAGCTGCCTGCTGTCAGGCATCCTTCACATTGCCACAGCCAGAACAAGAAAGAACACTCAAGTCCTTCCATAAAGTAGAGACTTACACCCTGAAAGTTCTTACCAAAAAAAAAAAAAAAAAAGATGGCAAAGAGGTGAAAGGACCATGCCAAGATTACTCAGGAAATTGCTAAGCATTTCCAAGTAACGGAAGGTGACAAAAGACTTGTCCTTAACTCAAACAGGACAGAAAAAGATGAAGTGTGAGAAATCTTCCCTCTGTTTCTACTTTAATTTACTGAACGATTTCAAACTTACTGGCCTCAATTAGCCTCTCTCATCACCTACCAGAGCATGCCTAAGCCACGACAGACAAAGCTGCTATAGCAAAGTAGAAGTACTCACTGTAACCAAAAGGAGAAAATGGGTTTTAGATAGCAGGCAGGGCAGCCAATGAACAAAGAAGCAAAGAGCCAATGGCACTTGAGTGAGAGTCCAAGATGGAGGCCTTAAACAACCAGTGCTTGTGGGTGCAGGCTGAAAATCAAGGACTGGACATGAAATAAAGATGAACAGCTAGAAGAAGGAAAAATGGGTCTCTTCCTCTGAGGAAGTCATCATTCTGCCCCATAGCATAGGCACAGACTTACACTGAAACAGGGGGGTGTGGAAGTGAAGAGCCATGGGAGGGGTTAGAAATTACTTTGAGAGCTCAAGTCATCTTGATCCTTGCCACTTCGGTGCCCCAGCAAGATGGCTCTGCCCAAATAAACATGCCAGTGTGGTGTGAGGAAGGAACAGGTCATCTCGTGCAAAGCTAATATACACGACAATGTTTCCACTCGCCTAGTAACACTGAAGGTGCCTAAGGGACATGAAGAGACAAAGTTTACTTCACCCGAGTCCTTGGTCCTTAGCTAGGAGAAATTGTATCCCCATTTACTCATCGACAACATAATTAAAGAATGTCAGTAATAAATACTTCAGGGAGCACCAGAAAATAAAATATTTGGTTTTATAGATGCTAAGCAAAAATGATCTCATTACCAACACACCCAGAATAAACAGTTCCAAGATAACTTGCAGGTAGACCTACCAGTTCGGTATCCAGGAAACTGTAACACACACCTGGTCCCAGTAGTGAGGGTATGAACACATTAAGCACTGATGACAAGAGAAACCCCAAAGTCGCCCAGATCTATGTCCTAGAACTCTCTAGAGTACTTTGCCATCAGTTATAGATGAAGTGTTTTCCAAGAATACCTTGTGTAAGTAAGCATCGTGGAGCTCAGAAGACCATTTCCTACAAATCAACACCACACAGTAAGGGTATGTTGAGTAATGTCGTTGCTCATACACTATGGATTAAATAGCCTCTCTAGAATTGTTCTGAGTGAACCGAACAACTATTAATTGTCAAGTGTCAGCATGGACATGGTCTCTAGACTTGAATTTCCCTTCCCTTAGAACCCTCAGGCTCCAACAAGGAAAATTAAGCCCTGCTCCAATCTTCTCCCTGGTCTAGACTTTAGGAGTAAAGAAAAGCATTTCCCAGCTCCAGTGAGAAGTGGGCAAACATGGGAAGATAGACTTTTAAAAGCCTGTGAATAGAGACCTCCAGCAGGAGTGACTTCTGTGGCTATTTCAACTCTAAAAAAAAGAATCTAGACCCTAGAAACCCAGAGCTGCAGGAGCCACTGTAATCAGTGCTATACATACACACATACACACGTACACATGTACACCCCCACACACATAATTGTATGCATGTGTGTGTGTGTGTGTGTGTGTGTGTGTTAAAGACTACTTACATATCACATATGGCATATGGTTGGTATTTTCAATTTTGGAGTTGATTACTTTTCCTAGAAGAAAAGTTCAGAGAGGTAAAAAAAATGGAATTTTGATTCTAGCAACATGCATTAAATACCACTTCCTACTCTGTTAACTTAACAATGTCTTTGTTTAGACATATACACTTCATGAAGGCAAGTCCTAAGCCCTCTCTCATCTTCCCTGGAGTTGTCTTTCTCAAAGCTGCTCTGGGATAGGGGCAGGGGGAATTCCATATAAATAGTAGGAGATGAAAAGTGTCACTCAAAAATGTATTAGATGTCACTGGGAAGATAGTTCAGTAGAAAAAGTGTTGGTTGTGTAACCATAAGGAGCCAGGTTCAGATCCTCAGCACCCACAAAGAAGCCAGGTGTGCTGGTGCATACCTATAATCCAAGCACTGGGGTAGGGTCAGGCATAGGCAGATCCCAGACACTCAAAGGCCAAGTAGTCCAAGCAATGAAAGAGCTCTAGGTTCAGAGACCCTGTCTCAAAAAATATAGTGGAAAGCAACAGGAAGACATACAACATCTGCCTCTGCCCAACATACATATAAAAGTGTGGATGGGCACTTGCAAGCACAGGCAAGCACGCATGCACACACACACACACACACACACACACACACACACACACACACACACTTCATCATATGACTTTCCTCAGTGCTTACTTAAAGGACACAGAGACAGTGTCTTATGACATTGCTACCAAAAAAAATCACATGAGTGTGTATGAGCATGCACATGAACACATGTATATACAGGAGCCTGATGAGGTCAAAAGAAGGGCAACAGATCTGGACCTGTGATATGGATTTGTTGCTATGTGGATAATGG